>NW_006922539.1:471684-482551 GCF_000298275.1 Orycteropus afer afer
TGTTTTTTTTTTTTTGCTTATTGGTGGAGAAGGTGTTGATGGCCTTCGCTCAGTAAGTGAAATTGCAGGAGGTGTGGGTATAGTTGTATCTTATGGGGACTGTTGCTGTCTCCCACTCAATTAGACAAAAATTTGAATAACCATTAAAAAACTAAAAGCACATGGACAAAAAATACACCATGTAATCACACAGGAACAGTGACTAAAAAAAGAAAAAAAGGGAGAAATGAAGAAGAAAATAACTAGAAAACCTCCTATCTGGGGATACAGAACTAAGAAAAAAAAGGTAGAGCAGGAGAATAATGAAGAAAGAAATGGGAAACATGCAAAAAGAAAAGCATGAAGGGGGTTAACTACAAGAAAAAAGGGGCAAAAATTTAAATTAAAAAAAAAAAAATTAACTAGGAACATGGTAAAGGAAAAAAAGCTGCCAACTCTGACCTAGGAGTGGAAGAATAAAGAATAATAGTAAAAAGGACAACAGTATTAATGATAATAGTAGTTTTAAAATAGACAAATACAAGCAAACTAAACTCCAGAAGAAAGAAAGAAAAAAAAAAATAAAATTGGTGGAGGACAGGGAAGGGCACCCAGGCTCATTCTGAGCACACAAACTGGGATGGAATTCCTGCAGGCCCAGAAAGTGTGTGGTAGTGTGGGATGTTCACACCACTGTTCACCAAGCTGGTGTGGGGTATAAGAGTGACAAGAGGAATGTCTCACCTCTTCAGTCATGCAGGTCCCTAGTGTCCTTGGGGTTACTGGCAAGCAGAACATGTTCTTAAGCCCCTGAAATCTCGGAGAGTGCTGTCATTTTAAATACCCAAAATAGTCAAGCCGCTGGTAAATATTCAAAATGGCAGTGTCCTCTGGACAGGCAAAAGTCCACAGTTCAGCCCATCTTTCTCTCCAACACTGGTTCCCCTTTTATTCCACAGCCACCGGAGCAGTCCTCTGTACAATCTATGGCTAACAGGGCTGATATTTAGGTTAATTCTTAGTTACTACCACCACTCAGGATCTCCAAGATGTCTGTGCTGTCAAGATTGCTCAGGATCGCTGCCAGACCACAGCTCCGTATGTCTCAGTTTTTGGTATTTTCATGCAAATTCTTCTACTAGTTGGGATTTAGTCCACTTCTATATCTTTCCCTTCAAGGGTCAGGGGTCCAGGATTATATTCTGTGTCTGTGTTAATTGGTTCCCCTTTTCTTTGTTGAAGAGGGTCTGTGCAGTCTTTCTGTCTATTCTGCCATCTTGGAATCCTCTCTATAAGATGATTCTTGAGACTCTAGCTTTCATGGGATATTTATTTGGATGTTTTTCTATAAAGAAAACTTTATAATCCTGTAAGAGAAAATATCTACTCATCTGAGAAGAAAATAAAATGTCTTCTTCTTATTATGTAAATGAATATATGTATGCAAAAGTGAGTAGCTTGCGTATTTGAGAATATGTGTGTTTTGTAGGTAAGAGGGGGTGAGAAAAAGAGGGAGAGAGAAAAAAGAGGGGGAGAGAAAAAAGGTAAAGAATGATGCAAATACACAACATCATTTTGTGAAATTTGATAAAGATAGAGGAATGGTAAGCCATTATTTTGATAATGGAAAGACTGATAAAGATAGAGGATGATAAGCCATTATTTTAACCCATGTTCTCTAGAAAACAGGCTCTGAAGGAAGAGCTGATACTTCATCAAGGAAATCCAAACCCAGAGAAGCAAATCTGAGAAAATAAGAAAGTGAGGAAAAAAAAGATGTGAAACAATGCAAAGCAATGTATTGCTGTGCTGGACACTGCATGTGATGACTACAAATAAACATCTGTTCAATGTCTTTTGATTAATTACACAGAGATATCAAGCCTTGTAATACTTCAAGGGAGAAGGAAAAGTGGTGAAATTTATCTGCCCAGTCACTTGCTGTTTCCATCTTATCAAAGTTTTCCCTAAATGGAGTCCCTGGGTGGCCCAAAGAGTTAAGCACTTGACTACCAACAGAAAGGCCAGTGGTTCAAACTCATCCAGAGGTACCTCAGAAGTAAACCCTTGTGAACTCAGTCCAAAAACAGACAGCCTTGAAAATTCTATGGAGTGATTCTACTCTGCAAACATGGAGTAGACATGAGTCGGAATCCACTTGACAGCCACTAACAACGAATAACCTTAGAATGTTTTCTGTCCAAGCAAATTTTACCACTAGTGAAGTTAATGGCTTCAAACTTAGGACTTATATTATTGGGTCACTCTTGTAGTTCATCAAGATAGTTTCCTAACACTGTGAAGAAGAGCTTGACAAGAGGGTAGCCCAAGCCCTGCAGTGCATTGAAGTCAGGAATATCTCTAGGATATAGCACTCAAGAATAAGGCATTTGGCTTACTGTGGTAGGAAAAGTGTGTGTGAGGGCACCCTCTCATGCAAGGTATGGCTGAACTCTGTTTAGGACAAGGTTGTCTCAGGGGAAGGCAGCACACAATGATTCTAAACAAGAGCAAAAGGTTTATTGGACCCAATCATGTTCTTATACCTGCCCCCATCTTTTATAAGGAACAAAATTATTATTTGGAAATCACACAGCTAATTTGACTCAGTAGAAACAGTTAAACTTCCTTCATTTTCTCCTTTAAGACAGAAGAGGAAAGAAAAATATAATGCTTTGCTTTCCATTAAGAATGGCTCCACTCAATAGTCTTCTTAAACAAGGAACATCATTCAAATATAGTAGAAAGGAAAGAGCGTAACTAAAGTAAACTAAGTAAAAATAGTTATGGATTTGGAGTTGGGGAGGGCAAATTTTGTATTGTGAAGGACTGCCCAACATATTCCTGGCATCCTTTGCCTTGGTCATTGATCAAAGTGGTACTCCCTAAAACTGTGACGTCTAAAAATGTATTCACATATTCCTCATAGATAATGACCACTCCTGTTTATGACCCACTCTGTAATTCAAGTTCCTCTATATTTTATTCAGTGAACAGTTTTGTAACTGAATCTTGAAGTTGCTTATTATTTCACATCTCAAGTCTAGTGATTACATACTTTATCCATTTATAGTACTGAAAATTCAGCATATTTTTTCTTTTGTCTAATAAAGGTTAGTTTACTTTCAGTTTTGCTCTCGTTCTATATATGAATGATATCTTTTACTTTCCTAGTTGTAATTTCCATGCATACCCTGAAGACTTTTAGAAATATATATCCAGTCAAGAATTTTCAAGTGAGCTTCAGAAATGAATGCCTAATGTGGTTTTGCATGTACCAACAGCACCTGGAACTCATTATCTTTAAAGATGGATTTATATTCCTTGCTCTCAAACTGGCTTATGGATTTCTACTCTCTGTTTCATTTAGTGGAAATCACATTTATTATCTTTCATATTTTAGAATCTAGAAAATTATCATTGGAATTACTTTCTCCTTTCCTTCATCTCCCACATTCAATCATTCACAAAAAATCTTTGGAATATTACTTTTATATTGTAATGCTGTTGTTGCTGTTATGTGCCGTGGAGTTGGACCTGATTCATAGCGATCCCTCCTTGGGTTTCAGAGGCAGTATCACTATGGAAGTAGATTGCCCCATCTTCCTTCTGAGGAGTGCTGGTGGGTTTGAACCACCAGCCTTCTGGTTAGCAGTCAAGTGCCTTAGCCACTATGCTACCAGAGCCCCCTTGTATTGTAATAGACAAGGCTTATTCTATCATGGACATTATTCACTATACAAAATCTTAAGTGCTGTAAAATGAATAATTATTATGTAAAGGTATTGATAATTAATCCATGTATTTAAATATAAAAAGTATCCTGTTAGTATTTTGTCTTCTAAAATTGCACCGGAAGAACTTCTTGTTTTTTCCTAGATCTCTTTGGTGGTCTGCAGGAGCACTTATATTATGGGGTAACCCTTCACAATTGTAATAACAGTACAAAACCAATATAAAAAAAAAAAAAATATTGGTTCCTTAAGGATTTATCTTCCTGACATGGATCTATGAGTCATATTTGAATGGAAAGTTTTAACCTTAAATTTTACCAGATATAATTTGCTTATACTGATTTGAATGCAATCTTCCTGAGTGATGACGATACAACTCATTGAATTAATTGAAACAGACTATGTTCTTGAGCAGCTAGCTTATAATCAAATTATATTTGATTTTATGTAGTTACTTAATGTAGACTTTCACTGTGTACCTGAAAGAGCCTGATGTGGGCTACAATAAAAACTTGTCCGTTGTTAAATAGATACAGAAATGAACTGGATGTTTCCTTCTAGTTTGCATATTCCTAATCTTGGCACCAAATTCTCATGCTACTAGGGAAGTGTAGGTTTCTGTTGTTAATGCCTAGTATGCTTTCCTTCTTCATGATAATTGTTGTTGTTGTTGTTATGTGCCTTCCAGTCAGACCCAGCTCATAGTGACCCCTTCTTGGGTTTCTGAGGCAGTGTCACTACAGAAGTAGATTGCCCCATCTTCCTTTCGAAGAGTGGCTGTTGGTTTTGAACCGCCAACCTCGTGATTAGCAGTCAAGTGCCTTAGGCACTATATATTTACTATATATAGTGTTAAATTAGGTGGCACTTCCAGTATTACATTACACAGTAGAGTTAACCTTTCAAATATAGGAAAGGACATCATTGTCCAGTTGCTGCTGAGTTAATGTAGTTTCTGGGTAGGATTGGATAAAGTTTTTATCCTTCAACAGGTTACAGAGAAATTTGGGTAAATATATCTTGTCTCAGTTTCATTCTCACTGCTACCAGTCATTTATTAGGGTACCTCAGAAAGTGTAGTCAAATAAAAGAAGAGTGTTATATTCCTAAATTAAACCATACGAGATAAAGTTTAAAAGAGATTATTTTTGTTTTATTTTTCCCTTCCAAAATGTTTTATTAATTGTTGTTGTTATGTTAAGTGCCATTGAGTCGTTTCCAACTCATAGCAACCCCATGCACAGCAGAACGAAACACTGCCCGAGCCTGCGCCAGCCCCACAATCCCTGCTATATTATTTTATTAGTACTTGAGTTTTATACAGGCAGGATTCAATAATAGAGGATCCCATTATTATCTGTGCAAGAGGAGATTTTTTTTTTCTTTTTTTTTATGCTAGAGTTAAATGTTTAACTGCTAATAATCACCCAGTGGCATTGATACTGTCTAAAAAATCTTTAGAATGCTTTAGATAAGAATTAATAGCATTAAAAATTATAAGAATATCAGTTTATGATGTAATTACCTTTGCAGTTTAATTTGCTGAAAATACTAATTTGTCTTTTGATTTCATTGATCCTCAAGTTTGGCATTTATACTAGGAAAATGAAACATCTGAAGTTAAGTAAGTTAGCAGAGTAAAAAAAGATACTTTACCTACATAAAATTTAGTTCATTAAGCAACAACAACAATAGAAGCAAGAAAGTAATTTTTCAGTCCATCTCATATAATAGAATTAATTTGGCTTGCATACATTTCTTCAATATTTCCTTTACAACTCTTCTATTACTTATAGCCTTCTTCAAACATTGATTTATCTAGAATAAAAGGTGACATATTCCATCTCTCAGATTTCAGTTTCTGAAGAAGAGATGAGTGGAGGTTTTGTCTTACTGGAACACTTTACACTGTCTCAGCAATTAGTGATATTGGGGAGTGGCATTTGGCATTCTTAAGGAGTCTGTAAGCATTATTAAATCTACCTAATAATTGGAAGAAATTTACTGGTTCATACATAAGAATATTTCAACACAAAGGTATATTAATTAGGACCTTAATGATTGGACAATTATTTTGTAATTGTCCTGGGAATTAGAGAGAGATGGTTCTCCACAGTGGTGTTCCTGGGTGGCATAAAGTTAAGGCCTTGACTACTAACTGAAAAAGTTAGAGATTCAAATCTACCTACAGAAATCTTGGAAGAAAGACCTGGCAATTTACTTTTAAAAGATCACAGTCATTGAAAACCCTAGGGATAAAGTTCTGCTCTGGTCATCATGAGTTGGGTTTGAATTGATCATATCTAGTTCATTATTTTTATTTATTTATTTATTTGGTTCCCTGTATACTTTTGGCAAGATTTGTGTCCCATATACTTTGGGGATTTTAGAGTTGTCTGTGAGGATTTTAGATTTCTATAGATTATATGCTTTTATATCATAAACAATGTAAGAAAGAATGTCCATAATTTATTGAATATGATGATTAGCTCCTGATCTTTATAAGTTTTGAGTTATTACTTACATTCATAATCTTACATGATGTTTGAACTGAAGCATCTTAGACAAAATACAGACTGGAAAGTTAATTAATCAATACATCATTTTTACCTGGACTTTTAAACAAATTGATGTAGTTATTTATTGCTTTTTAACATAAGGTAGTTTTTAACATCAATGTTAAATTTTACTTTCAATAATAGATAAAATTATTTCATAAAACATTGCCTAAATATTTTTTTCTTATGTAAAAGATGACATATTAAATATAAGTTATTTTTAAAGTATTTTATTTTATATATTCTAATATTTATTAGCTTTAAAGCATAATATCAAAAGGGACCAGTTCCAGTTTCAGAGTCACTTGATAAACAGGTCTAAGCAACACACCTAAATGAGGAATACATTTGCTCTAAAATCCAAGGAGGCTCACCAGACATTCTGCCTCCTTTTTAGTTGTAGGGAAGCCATATGCAATAACTTATCCTTCATTTTAGCAGGAATATCTCAATTTGTTCCATACCACTGGACCCCTAGAAATTTCACTGAGGTGGAAGGTGCCTGAATTTTTGTCAGGTTAATTTCCCACCCTCTAGCCCACTCAGGGACGTGGTTCTCACTCTCCATGTTGGGAGTTCTAATGGTGTAGTGCCTAAGGCATTTATTTGACTGCCAATCAGAAGGCTGGAGGTTCCAACCCACCAGCCACTCCTCAGAAGGAAGGTTGGGCAATCTACTTCTGTATCCGTAGTGATATTGCCTTGGAAACCCAAGTAGGGGTCGCTATGCAGCAGATCTGACTCAACAGCAGTGTTTTTTTCTTTCTTTTTTTTTTTTTCGTTAGCACACAGATGTCTCACCAATAAATCTAGAGTCATTGATAACTCTTCCTTGCTAGGTCCAATCAGCATAATGTCATCAATATTATGGACCAGCATGATGTCTTGTGGAAGGGAAAGGTGATTAAGTTCTCTATGGACTAAATTATGACACAAGTGCTGGGGAGTTGATATACCTCTGAGGACACACTGTGAAATTGTATTGTTGGCATTACCAGCTGAAGGCAAACTGCTTCTTATGGTCCTTTGAAATCGGTATTGAGAAAAAGTATTGGCCAGATCAATAGCTGCATACCAAGTACCAGGAGATGTACTAATTTGCTCAAGCAAAGAAACCACATCAGGAAAAGCAGCTGAAATTGGAGTCACTACCTGAGTAAATTTACAATAAGTCACTGTCATTCTCCAAGATCCGTCTGTGTTTTGTACAGGCCAAATATGCAAATTAAATGGAGATGTGGTGGGAATCATCACCCCTGCATTCTTCAAGCCCTTAACAGTGGCATTGATCTCTGCAACCCCTCCATGGATGCAGTACTATTTTGTTTTACTATTTTTCCAGGTAGAGGCAGTTCTAATGGCTTCCACTTGGCTTTTCCTACCATAATAGCCTTTACTCCACATGTCAGGGACCCAATGTGGGGATTCTGTCAATTGCTGAATTATTCTGTTCCAGTTATGCATTCTGGAAGTGGGGAAATCACTACAGGATGGGTTTGGGGACCCACTGGACCCACTGTGAGACTCACCTGAACTAAGACTCCATCAGTAACTTGACCTCCATTTGCCCCTACTCTGATGACCACAGTGATGTTTTGGGTTTCCTGGAATTAGTGTCATTTCAGAGCCAGTATGAAGTAATCCAAGAAAAGTCTGATTATTTCCTTTTCCTCATTCTTGTAAAAGGCCTCAGATCCCTTTGAGAAAGGGTGGGAGAAAGATTGACAGTATAAATTTTTGGAAATATAATGGGGTCCTTCTTCAAGAGTATCTGGCCTCTCCTTTATTCAAGCAGTTAAGGGTCTGTAAACTGACTCAAGTCTGAGAATTGACTAAGGGGCTGCCGTGACTCTGCATTCTGACCATTCAATCTAGACTCCTGTTCATTTGACCTAAACTTCTTCAGCTTCTACAGATCAAGTAAATATTTAGTAGGTTTGCCATGTATTTCACTCCTAGGAACACCATGCCTAAGTAGCCAATGCCATAATTCCATATGAGTCAGAATATTCTGAATATTTTGAATATACTGTCCATTATGGTTATCACACCCACCTTGTGTTTGTTGATTTTTTGTGTTTGTTGACACTGCCACATGCCCTCTACTACCATGTGGTCCAATCACCCCATCATAGTTAAGTGTCTTAGTTCAATTAGGGCAGTTCCCAGTGTCAAATCTGCCTTACATAAAATAGCAATCACAGCAATCTTCAAGGATGCTGGGGCTCCCTTCACAAATTTGTTCCTAACCATAGTGGTTAAAAGTGTGTCATCTGGGTTCTCTATTTCTGGGTCTAGGGGTCTAATCTGATAAATCCATTCTAAAATGCCAATTTCCCTAAGTCTCTGGATACCTTCTTCTACGTTGTACCAAGGCAGGTCTGGTACTTCAAAGTAGGCTACCACATAATCCATGCTTCAGTAAGCCAACCAAATAAACAATTAGATCCTTTCCTAACCTCTCAAATGGAAACATTGAATGAAGAATCTGTACTTAAACCAAAAACCAAATTCACTGCCATTAAGTAGGATCCAACTCATAGTCACTCCTTCTTGGGTTTCTGAGGCAGTATCACTATGGAAGAAGATTTCCCAATCTACCTTCTGAGGAGTGCTGATAGGTTTGATCCGCTAACCTTCTCATTAGCAGTGAAATGCCTTAGGCACTACACTCAGACTAATGCAATGTTACATTCCTTGCACCATTATCCCACACCCTCAGTAGCCATTCCCACACATATTTTCCGGGTTTCTGTCTATAGATATTAGCAAAATCAAGTAGGTCTTTTTAGGTGTAGCATACCACTTCTTCAATCACACTTCGTATTTTACTTTTGGGGGCTAGCTTGGCTTAAGTTTAGTTATAGGTCTAGCAGCAACAATGGGTGATTGGGGCGGTTCCCCAATGTCTTCCATGGTATCTACCTCAGGCAATGACCCCAGGAGGAACTGTTGTGTTAATCTCATTAAATGGAGGTGAAAGGGATAATGGTTTCATAGTAATCCCTTCAGATGGGTAGAATGACGCTCTTGGCAGGAGGGATTCAACAGAATTTACAGGGTCCATGTCCTCATCTTTTGGACTGTCCATATGACCCCATCTCAGGTTTCATGATCCCATTTTTTCCAGTTGCATTGACTCACTTTAACTTCAGACAGCATTCTGGGTGAGCAAGTCAATTGGAATTGTAATTCAGCCACCCTTACAATAAGACTGGGTTTGGTTTTTGGTTATATCAATTCTGTTACTAGAAGAAATAAGACTTTCTTTAAGGGCACAACGGAAACCTTGAGGTCTTTTATGTAGTGCTTGAGCTGTGACTCATCATCCCGGAACTCATCTTGCTCTTTCAACACTTTGTCTAGCATAAGTAGGACCAACCAATCAGCTTCCTTATACTCCTCATGCTGATGAAATTACAGAAAAGTACCAAACATGCAATCATCCAGAGCCTCACTTCTCAAAAATACTTGATCTATTGTTATTGTTATTTTGTGTATTAATGTTGCCACCTCATGCCATGGATTAGCAGGGCCCTCTTTAGTAACGGAAGCAGTCGCCATTGGCTTTATGATTAATCAAATTGGAGAACCAAAACAGAATTGGTCAGAACCAATTTAGGAAACCCACATTTATGATTTTATCTCTTTAGAACAACTACGGGTACCAAACGTGTTAAGGTGGGTTCTCTAGAGAAGCAAAACCACTAAAGCTTATATATATATATATATATAGAGAGAGAGAGAGAGAGAGAGAGAGAGAGAGTAATTTATCTTGGGAAAATGGTTCACACACTTATAAAAGCTGGCAAGTCCCAAGTTCCTAGATCAAACATCAAACTCGAAGCTTTTCCTGACACATGCAGCAGCAGAGGATGGCTAGCTGAAGGTTGGCAGGCAGTATACCACTGCTGACTCCAGAGGATGATGAACCCAAGATCACTAGGCTGAAATGTGGATTGTTTGGTCATGTACGGTTGTAGGTAGCACAACAGGATCCAGATCCACAGAAAAGTCTCTCATTTTCCAAGGATATCTCTTAGGGAAA
The DNA here is from genome assembly GCF_000298275.1 of Orycteropus afer afer. NCBI lineage: Eukaryota > Metazoa > Chordata > Mammalia > Tubulidentata > Orycteropodidae > Orycteropus > Orycteropus afer. Next base: position 482,004 of record NW_006922539.1, read on the forward strand.
CTCCCTTTGAATGGATTGGCTGCTCAAAACATATACATCCAATATCATGGAAATAACCACATTACAATTGCTTAAAACACTCATAATCATGGTCCAGCCAAGTTGACACACAACCCCACCTATCACAATACCCAAAGAACATGAGACAAAGTGTCACCATCCTTCCAAGAATCATTCTGGCTGTAATTCTGAGAAAATGTGTTTGTTCTTGAAGCCCATGGTATATTCAATATTATTTCCAATACCATAATTCAAATTAATCAGTTATTCTTTGGTCTTCTTTATTCATTTTTCACCATTTACATGCATATGAGGCTATTTAACATAGTATGGCTTGGGTCAAGCACACTTTCCAAAGTGACATCTTTGTTTTTTAACAGCTCTTTTAGAGATTTATCCAATGTGATATATCTTCTGATGTCTTGACTACTGCTTCCATGGGTGTTGATTGTGGATCCAAGTAAAATGAAATCCTTAACAACTTCAACATTTTCTGTTTATCATGATGTTGCTTATTGGTCCAGTTATGAAGATTTTTGTTTATTTTT
>NW_006922539.1:482651-498232 GCF_000298275.1 Orycteropus afer afer
CAAGTACTCTTCACTTTCAGCAAGTAAGGATGTAAATTATTCTTATTCCAATCCTGATGCCATGTTCTTCTTCATATAGTCCAATTTCTGATTATTTTCTCAGCATACAAATTTAACAAGTACAGTGAAAGGAAACAACAGTGACACAGCCTTTCCTGATTGTAAATCATACAGTAATTCTCTGTTCTTTTCAAACAGCTACCTATTGTTCTATGCACTGATTCTAATTAAGCACAATTAAAACCATGCCAAAAAAGAAAAGAAAAAACAACCCAGGGCCATAGAGTCAAATCTGACTTGTAGCAACACAAAGCACAGGAAAGAACTGCCCCATATGGACTCCAAGGCTATAAATCTCTACAGAAGCAGACTGCCTCATCTTTCTCTTCCTCATCATTGAGTGTCTGGTGGCTCCAATTACTAACCTTTTTATTATCTTTCTTTGAAATTGACACAAATATAAATGTCTTCCAGTCAGTATACCAGGTAGCTGTCTACTAAATTATTTGGCTGCTAACAGTGTATCATTTTGTTGAAATATCTAAATTGGTATTCTTTCCATTCCTGGAATCTTGTTTTACACCAATGCCTTCTGTGCAGCTTGGATATATTCTTTCATTTTCATTTGTTTTCAATCATATGCTACCTCCTGAAATGGCTGAATGTCAACATTTTCTTCTTGGTACAGCATTTTGCTTTAACCACTCTGCCACCCAAGTTTCTTGATCACAATTAACTGTTCTGGAATTACCATTCTTCACAATATAATCCATAATTAGGTATGATCAACTTTTTCAAATGCTTTTGGATAGTCAGTAAAACACAGATAAACAACTTTCTGGTATTCTGTGCTTTCAGCCAAGATCCATGAGACTTCAGCCGTAATATCCCTTATTGTCCATCCTCTTCTCAGTCTGATTTAGTATCTCTCAGTTCCCTGTGGATGTACTGCTGCAACTAGTTTTGAATTAATTATCTTTAGCAAAACTTTGTGTGATAATAATGGTATTTTTCAATAGTTTCTGCACTCTGTGGATCACTTTTCTTTGGAAGGGGCACAAATATAAATGTCTTCTAGTCAGTTTACTGTTAATGTTGTATCCCTTTGTTGAAATATCTCAATTGGTATTCTGTCAATTCCTGGAATCTTGTTTTTTACCAATACCTCTGTGCAGCTTGGACTTATTCCTTCAATGTCATTTGTTCTTGATCATATGCTACCTTGTGAAATGGCTGAATGTCAACCTTTTTCTTTTTGGTCCAGTGTCTTTGTGTATTTCCTTCCATCTTCCTTTGATGTTTTCTGCATCGTTCAATATATTCTCCATCAAATTCTCCAATACCGCAATTTGTTTAAATTCTTTCTTCACTTCTTTCAGCTTGAGAAATGCTGAATGAGTTCTTTCCTTTTTGTTTTTTAACTCCAGGTCTTTGTACATTTCATGATAATACTTTACTGTGTTTTCTCAAGCCAGATTTGAGATCTTCTGAGTTCTTTACTTTTTCATTTCTTCCATTTGCTTTAACTACTCAAGAGTGATTTTCAGAGACTCTTCTTATTTTATAGTCTCTTCTTTCTTTCCTGTCTTTTTAATGCCATTTTGCTTTCTTCATGTATGATATCTTGATGTCATCCCACAATTCATCTTGTCTTCAGTCATCAGTGTCTTATGATACTAGTTACACTAATGATAACAAAATAGATGCATAAAATCTTGTCTTGAGATTATCTCTAAATTGAAGTGAGATATATTCACATCCTTACTTCAGCTCTCATGAACTTGTTTTAATTTTCTTCAGCTTCATCTTGAACTTGCATATGAACAATTGATAGTCTGTTCTGCAGTTGGCTCTGTCTTTGTTCTGACAGATGAGGTTGAGCTTCTTCATCATCTCTTACAACAGATGTAGTCATTTTGATTCCTGTGTATTCCATTCAGCGAAGTCCATGATCATGTTGTTGCAAGAAGGTATTTGCAATGAATATGTCATTAGTCTTGTAAAATTCTATTGTGTGATCTCCAGTGTCGTTTCTGTAACTAAGGCCATATTTTCCAGATACCAATCTTTCTTCTTTCGTTCCAACTTTCGCATTCTAATCACCAATAATTATCACTATATCTTGATTACATGTTTGATCAATTTCAGACTGCAGAAGTTGGTAAAAATCTTCATGCTTTATCTTTTGCATTTCTGGCTGGTGCATAAATTCAAATAGTGGTCATAATAACTGCCTTTCCTTTTAAGTGTATGAATACTTTTCCATTGCTGACAGCATTGTACCTCAGGATAGACCTTGAAATATTACTTTTGATGATGAATGTGACACCATTTCTCCTCAATTTGTTATTGCTGGCATAGTAGATGCTATGATTGTCCAATTGAAAAAGGCCAATAACAGTCCATTTTAGCTTATTAATGATTATGATATTAATCTTTATGCATTCTATTTCATTTTTGACAATTTTTCCTAGATTCATACTATGCACATTGTGCATTATGATTATTAATAGATGTTCTCAGGTATTTCTTCTTTCTTGAGACTTGTCACATAAGCAAATGAAGATCCCAAAGGCTTTACACCACCCACATCATTAAGGTCAACTTTACTTTGAGGAAGGATCTCTGGTGATTAGTGGGTAAAGCATTTGGCTGCTAATGATAAGGTCAGTGATTCAAACCCACCAGCTGCTCTGTGGAAGGAGATGAGGCAATCTACTGCCATAAAGATTTACAGCCTTGGAAACTTGGTGGGGTTTGTGGGTCACTATGAATTGGAGTTGACCTGATGACAATGTGTTTTGGGTTTTATTTATTTATTTATTTATTTATTTATTTATTTATTTTTGGTTACTTCAAGAAGTAGCTCTTCTCCAGATAAATTCTGAATGCCTTCCAACCTGAAGTTGTCACCTTTTGGCATTATATCAGACAATATTTTTCTGCTGTTCATAAGGTTTTCACTGACCAGTCTTTTCAGAAATAGATAGTGAAGTCTTCCGTCCTAGTCTATCTTAAGCTGGAATCTCAGTTGTTATCTGTTTACCATGGATGAAATATGAAATTACAGGTATTTGAAAATACATGTGGCATTGCTTCACCATCAAAGCAACATGTAAGCCACTACAGTATGACTGACAGACTAGTATTGGGAAAAGAAAAAAAGATTGATAAATAGAATTATAGAACTGGTAAATATTAACAATTAAGGAAACTTGGGAAAATAATTTAAATAATTTGATCAATATCAATTGTACCAAATTTAAACACACACACACACACACACAAAAAAAAAAAACTCATTGCCATTGAGTTGATTCTGACTCATAGTGAGCTCCATTGGATTTCTGAAGCTGTAAATCTTGACTGAAGTAAATTGCTTACCTTCCTTCAATGGAGAAGCTGTGAGGCTTGAACAGTTGACCATCTGGTTATCAGCCAAATGTTTTATCCACTATGCCACCAGATCTCCCTATAATAGTAACAAGTTATTAAAAATCAATTAGACTAAATGTTTAAGATATGATCCTAATTGACTTATAGGTTTAATTGTGCTTTAATTATGATATAATTCAGATTTTATTGATAAGATTTCCTTTTTATTTCTATTATTTTCCATTTGTTTTCATAAGAAATACTGGAAAAAATATTTAGAAGATATCTAGAAGATATCTATCTTCTGGAAGATATCTAGAAGATATCTATCTTCTCGAAGATATCTAGAAGATATCTGTCTTCTAGAAGATATCTTTTCCAGTGTTGCTTAAGAAAAAAAATGGAAAATAATAGAAATAGAAAGGAAATAGACTTATAGACAATTAACTAGCTGTCCCTGGTATATCAGAAACAATTGATGTGCAGTAATACCTGTTTTTCCCCCCTTAGTTCATTTTTATTTTAGAGAACTTTATTATATAGAAGAGTAAGCCTCCTTTTGGAAAGCAGCTGATCAATAAAAACTAGGAGAGTTTAGTAATAACTGATTAGAAATGCTTTAACCTTGGATATATAAACAGTAAAAATACTAGAGACCCAAGAGAGTTAATCAGCACAAGTTCAGTTGAATTTGTATTGATTAAACCAATATAAAATATAGATCTTATGCAACAGTGTTATAATATTAGGCTAGTCATAGAAGCTTAAATTTTAAATTTGTTTTCTGGAATTTAAATATTTCTTTTAAACTTTTCCAAATATCAATGAAAAAGGCTATCTCCTTACTATTGTAGACCTTAATTTTATATCTGTGAGAGCGTCTTGGAGTTTGTAAGTTTGAGTGAATATAAGTGACATCAATGAGCTGGATTTTCAATGGTGTAGAAAGACAATTTGTTTAAAATATGTCAGATTCATTTTAAAATTTTCAGTTTTCCTCTCAATTGAGTCACCTTAATATAGAAATGTTCTTAATTTAGAAATGTTTTAAAAGGTGAAAATGCCCCTTTTTTAGTATCTGTTATTCAAAATTTAAGATTCCTTTAATTATGACTTGATTTTATAAAATTATGCTGTAATGACTTAGGAAATTATTTTGCTAGTTAATACTACAGGCAATAAAGACCCCAAAATACCTGACAACAACTTGACCAAAACATTATTAATATCACTTGCAGCAAGATGGCCCTCTTGACAATGTGAGATCATTCCTGGCACCACTCATGGGAGACTTGAGAGTTCACAGATCATGGGTTCATCACCTGTCAATTGTCTGACTGATATATATGAACTCAAGCTTGAATCCCTTTCTGGCTTCTAGTTGCCTGATATTTTATATTTCTTCCCAAGTGGCTCCAGCTTGTCAGTAAGTTGCTATGATTCCAGGTAAAAGCTGTTGTTGACCCTGGTTGCCAACTCTCTTGCCTGAAATAACAAAAAAGGAGAAAATACTGAAAATAAGAACTGCTAGACTCTCCTTTGATGGATTATTGCCCAGCTGTCTGTCAAATGATACTATGAGAGAAAGCCGTATGTGTCTGAGGTTCCAAATGGGGCAGTTGTAGATTGGCCATCTCTTTATTTCCAAGTACACACTAAGAATATCACAGACCAAAATATCCAACTTCTGGTATATGTTACCAATAAAATATTTTGTATCTGTGCATTTTTATAAAGTTTTTTCAAATATAATTGATAATATAATAAGTAATTTGAGTATAAGTGTTATTATTTTTTAGAGATGAAGCCTGTACTGTAATTCCTCTGATTCTCATCTTTGCAATTTTTTCACTAGGTGGGTCTGGGTTTATATTGCCCAAAATTTATTACTTTTTTTAGTCATAGCTGCAGTTATCAATCAATCATTTTCATAGAAATTATTGATAACTTATATAAAGATTCAAGTTTTTAATATTAACAAGTTATAGGAAGCTTATTATTCATAATACCTTTCAATTGTTCGATTTACTCTGACTCACTCATTACAATTATATGTCAGAATTGATTATATATATTTTAAGAGAATAATTGTAAATTTACCCTTAACAATTTTAGTTTCAAAATTATTAAATTTCCTAAAGTTCTGTGTACATATTTGTGTTTAATTCATAGAGTATTGAAGTGTCTATTTAAGTACAGAGAGTGAATCATATAAATGATTAAGTAAAGTTCACATGAGAAGAAATACATTCCCTAAGGTTTCAATGAAAGAACTCAAGAGTAGCATTTTTCAATAGTTCTACTGAAAATATGGCATATGAATCATTTATATTATAAATATATTTTCCAGAAATGGTTGTGGCATATCTACCACATGATTAAATGAGGTCATATTAAGTTTTACTGTTCTCCCTACCTTCAGTCAGGTATGAAAATTCAATTTTATATTAGTGACTGCATGGCAGTGATTTTGTTTTTCTCTGTTTTTTGAAGTACAGAGAGAAAACAATTTTTATCTGATATTATATGTCTTCTCTTTAAATATCATGAAAAACTCAGAAATATGAATCTGTCAATAATTTTGTTTTACTTTACTCAGCATATATTTAAAGAATAACAAAATAATTATTTGTTTTCATTTATATGTCAAGCTAATTGATTAAAAATGCTTAAAACATTAAAGGTATTTTTCATTTTTATATTTAATTTGTTCATTCTGTAACCAAATAGGAGCTCTGGTGGCGTAGTGCCTAAGGCATTTGACTGCTAAGCAGAAGGCTGATCGTTCAAACCCACCAGCCACTCGTTGGAAGGAAGACTGGGCAATCTATTTCGATAGAGATACAGCCTCAGAAACCCAAGGAGAGGTATTATGAGTTGGGACCAACTTGACGGCAGTGAGTGAATAACCAAATCAATACCTTTGCTGTGCGAGAAGAATTGGGGAGATTTAGAAAATAGAATTCCCTGTGCATAAGACAGAAATAATTTAACTAGGAGGGGAGGAAAGAAACAAAGGCAGAAATAGGGAAATACAGGATTAATGTTTGAAAATTTACTTATAGCTTTGATAATGTTCTAGATGGATTTGTAGAGGTTACTTTATTCTTGGGAAGTTATCACTTTCTAAAAATTTTATACTTTTTCTCTCTATAATAGTAAAATCTTTGTCTAAGACTGCCTTATAGCTAGGAATTTATTTAATTAGTACATGCAATCCTGTTATTACAGGAAGTTAGATAGACTATGCCTAATATTGTAATGGCTTATTACTAAAGTGGGAGCTCTGGTAGCATAGTGGCTAAGACACTTGCCTGCTAACCAGATGGCTGGCGGTTCAAACCCACCAGCCACTCCTCGGAAGGAAGGTTGGGCAATCCTACTTCCGTAGTGCTACTGCCTCGGAAACCCAAGGAGGGGTCGCTATGAGTCGGGTTTGACTCCACAGCACATAACAACAACAACAACATATTACTAAAGTAGTTGCATTGAACTAATAACATTGTAATACATGGGGAAAATTGAAGTTACCAAGATTTTATTCCACTTGAATTAGCAATCAGCATTCATGGAAGCAGCAGTCAAGAAATCAAACAACATATGACCTAGGATAAATCTGTTGCAAAAGATATCTTTAATATTTTTAAAAGCAAAGATGTCACTAAGGAGACTTTGACCCAAGCCTTGGTCTTTTCCATAAACTCATATACATGCAAATGCTGGATAGTGCAAAAAGAAGACAGAAGAATAAATGCTTTTGAACTTTTTGTATAAGCGAATAATATGCCATGCACTGTCAAAAGAAGGAACAAATCTGTCTCAGAAAAATACAGTCAGAATTCTCTTTAGAATCATGGATGGCCAGTTTTCAACTATCAAATATTATTGAAAATATTTTCAAATATTATCAATATTATCAGGAAAGATTATTTTCTAGAAAAGGGTATCATGTATGTAAAACTGAGGGCCAATGACAAAGAGAAAAACAGTGGACCCCTTTTATCAATGATCTTGAAAGCAGATATCACAGCACTTGCAACATTTTCATTCTGTTATGAATAAGGTCAGAAAAGTCCTGGTGACACAGTGGTTAAGCATTCAGATGCTAACCTGAAGGTGGGTAGTCTGAACCCATCAGCCTTTCCTTGTGAAAAAGAAGGGGCATTCTGTTTCCATAACTATTACAACCTTAAAAACTCTATGGAACAGTTTTACTCTATCTCATATGGTGTGAAATGGAATGCGTAAAGATCAACATCTTAGGCATAGTGAAACTGAATAGTATTGACAATTTTAAATCAGAATAAATTACTGAATTACTGGGAAAGACAAATTAAGGGAAATGGTATCACATTTATCATCACAAAGAACATTTCAAGATATATCCTAAAGTACAATTATGTCAGTGACAGGATAATAGTCATACACCTACAGTTATTACTATTATTATTCAACTTTATGTACCAACCACTAAACCCAATATGAAGAAACTGAAGATTTCACCTGTTGCAGTCTGAAATTGACTACACACAAAATCAAGATGTACTGGAGTGCAAAAGTTAGAAACAAAGAAGAATAATTAGTATTTGGAAAATCGCATAATAGAATTTTGCAAGACTAACAATTTATTCAGTTTTCAACAACATAAACAGAGACTGTACATGTGCACCTTCCCAGATGGAATACACAGGAATCAAATTGATTTTATCTGTGGAAAGAGGCCATGGAGAAGTTCAATCAATATCAGCAGTCAAAACAGGCCAAAAGCTGACTGTGGAACGAATCATCAATTGCTCTTATGTACGTTCAAGCAGAAGCTGAAGAAAATGAAAACAATTAATGAGAGCCACAATACAACCTTGATTATGTCCTACATGAATTTAGAGACCATATGAAAAATGAATTTCATACATTGAACACCAGTGACCAAATACCAGCTGAGTTGTGGGATGACATCAAGAACATCATATATGGAAAAAAAAAAAAAAAAAAAGAAAAGGTCATTAAAAGACAGGAAGGGAAGAAAAGACCAAAAGAGATGTCAGAAGAGACTCTGAAACTTTCTTTTGGATGTATAGTAGCTAAAATGTATGGAGGAAACGATGAAATAAAAGAGCTGAACAGAAGATTTCAAAAGGTGGTTGTTATAATGAAAGGTGCAAAGACCTATAATTAGAAAACCAAAAGGAAAGGAAATACTCAGCACTTCTCAAGCTGAAAGAACTGAAGAAAAAATCAAGGCTTAAACCGCAATAATGAAAGATTTTATGAGCAAAATAGTGAATGATGCAAAAAGCATCAAAAGAAGGAAGGATTACACTGAGCCATTGTACCAAGAATAATTGGTTGACATTCAACCTTCTCAACAAACAGCATATGATCAAGAATCAGTGGTACTGAAGGAAGAAGTCCAAGCTACACTGAAGGAATTGGTGAAAAACAAGGCTCCAGGAATTGACGGAATACTCATTGAGTTGTTTCAACAAACCAATGCAGCACCAGAAATGCTTAATTATTTATGTCAAGAAATTTGGAAGACAACTACCTGGCCAACTGACTGAAATAGATACATCATTGTGACCATTCCAAAGAAAAATGATCTAACAGAATGTGGAACTTATCAAACAAGATGATTAATATCACATGCAAGTATAATTTTACTGAAGATAATTTTAAAATGATTGCAGCAGTATATTGACAGGCAACTGACAGAAATTAAAGCTGGATTCAGAAAAGGACATGGAACAAGAGATATCATTGTTGATGTCAAATGGATCTTGACTGAAAGCAAACATAACAGAAAGATGTTTATCTGCATTTTCATGACTATACAAAGGCATTTGACTGTGTGGGTTATAACAAATTATGGATAATAATGAAAAAAATAGGAATTCCCAAACCAGTACATAGATCAAGAGGCCATCATTCAAACAGAACAAGAGGATAGTGCAAGTGTCAGTGTCTTATACTTTCACCACACTTATTCAGTCTGTATGCTGAGCAACTAATATGAGAAGATGGACTATATAAAGAAGAGCACAGCATCAGATTGGAGGAAGAGTCATTAACAACCTGTGATGGGCAGATGACACAACCTTGCTTGCTGAAAGTGAAGCTGATGTGAAGCATTTGTAGATGAAGATTAAAGACTACAGTGTTCAGTATGGCTTACAACCCTTCATGAAGAAAACAAAACTCCTCATAACTGAAGCAATAAGCAACATCACAATAAATTGAGACTAGATTGAAATCATCAATGATTTCATTTTACTTGGATCCACAATCAACACCCACTGAAGCAGCAGTCAAGAAATTAGATGTCGTATTACACTGGACAAATCTGATCCAAGTGACCATTTTAGAGTATTGAAAAGCAAAGATGTTATTTTGAAGGCTAAGTTGCTCCTGACATAAGTCATGGTATGTTCAACCATCTCATATGCATGTGAAAAGTGCACAATGACTAAGGAAGACCAAAGAAGAACCGATGCCTTTGAATTGTGGTGTTGATGAAGAACTGTGAAAATTCCATGGACTTCCAGAAGAAGGAACAAATCTGTCATGGAAGAAGCGCAGCAGGAATACTCCTTAGAAGCTAGAATAGCCAGATATCATCTCAACTACTTTTGATCATGTTGTCAGAAGGGATCAGTCCCTGGAGAAGAATATCATGCTTGGTAAACTGGAGGGTCAGTGAAAAAGGGGAGACTTGCAATGAGATGGTTTGACACAGTGGCTGCAATGTTGGGCTCAAACATAGCAAGGATTATAAGGGTGTCACAAGACTGGGCCATTGTTCATTCTGTTGTACATGGGTTGCTATGAGTGAGAATCAATTGTCCATCACCCAACAACAACAGCATAATAAATCAAAATTGACGGGATTGCAATGCTTTTGGTTTCTATATAAAGTCATCATGAGCCAGAGCAGATTGGATGGAAACTAATGACAACTTTGTTATGAAAATACTTAATTCCACATTTCATCTTTCTGGAAGACAATGTCCTCTTAACTGCCTTTACTTAAAAAGTTTAAAAAGTATGCAATAATTGAATGACATTCTTTATTAAAAGAAATTAGTTAAATGCATTTATTTTCAAAAGAAGTGTAGAGTTCATTTTCTCCTTACAAAAAGAATTTTAATAAGTAATTTTACTTGCATAAAACTCTACAAAAAGAAAGGGAAAATTTTATAGAGATTACATAATAATATACAGTCACATTACATATGAAAAAGTTGTTATGAAAGAAGTAAATTAAATAGGAAACAATTAGCTATAACTCCAATTTTGAATTCTCATGGTCCCCATAAAGCAGACTGGGCGATCCTTAATTGCACCTTAAATTAGAATTTTGAAGTGATTAACCTCTCAAATTGTTTGTTTCCTGAATATATTATTTGTATATTATCAAAACAGTCTTTTCTTTTGAGAAATATTAAAGACCTGTTATTATTTTTCTCTTTTATAGAAGTGCTTACGAAGAATTTATAAGTACACTCAGGAAAAAGCTAATGTAAATGTTCTTCAAGTTTAATCCAAATGAGCACAGCTCATGGGAGAAGAAGCATTACCAATAAGAGCAGGAAACCAATAGCCCAAATCTAAAAGATTATACGGCAGCAAATGCGCTGCAGGAATCCTCTCTCATTGACTAAATACAGAAAGACAATGTGGAAACTAAAAGGCCCATGAATAAAAGCTGACTGTGAATTGAATCACGCCCATGTTTGTATCCAGTGAGCTATGAAAACCAGAACTAGAAATTAACATTACTCTAGATAACATTAACCTCTTGGAAAAATGACCAAATGTTTACTGCTAAGTTGAAAGTTACTGAAATTTGAGTAAATTATAAAAGGATGAAAGATCAGTGATTTGCTTTATCATTATGATTGTAAAAGAAGCAAGAGCTTTGCTTTATGAAGATGAAAAGATCTAATTCTCTAATATTTGTTATTTTATGAAAATTTTTTCTACTCTCTTACTTACCTGAACCTCAGCATGTTAAATAGTATTTTTCATCATAAATGAGCAATGAAGCCTCTGTTGATTAGGCAACAACAAATGCAACACATTGCTGTCGAGTCAGATGCGACTCATAGTGACCTCTCCTTGGATTTCCCAGGTGGTATCGCTATGGAAATAGATTGCTCAACTTTCCTTCCTAGGAGTGGCTGGTGGGTTTGAACTGTCAGCCTTCTGGTTAGCAGTCAAGTGCCTTAGGCGCTATGCTATCAGAGTGCCTACATATATGTGTGTGTATACACACACACATATGTGTGTATATACACATACACATATATATGTGTGTGTATATAATATGTGTATACATATATATATAATATATATAATGTGTGTATACATATATATATTACATATATGTACAAATAGGAGCTCTGGTAGTGTAGTGCCTAAGGCACTTGTCTGCTAACCAGAAGGCTAGCGGTTCAAACTCACCAGCCACTCCTCCAAAGTAAGGTTGGGCAATCTACTTCCGTAGTAATACCGCCTCAGAAACCCAAGGAGGGGTCACTATGAGTCGGGTCAAACTCGATGGTACATAACAACAACAATATATATAAAATGTGTATATAAAAGCCTTGGTGATACAATGGTTAAATGCTCAGTTGCTAAGGAAAAAGTCAGCAGATTGAACCCATCAGCAGCTCCATGAGAGAAAAGACTTGGCAATTTGCTCCTATAAAGAAAACAACCTAGAAAATTCTGTGGGCAGTTCCACTCTGTCCTATAGTGTCAGAATGAGTTGGAATGAACTCAACAGCACACAACAAAAATAACATATATACCCAAGAACAAATTCATTGCTGTGCAGTTGATTGTGATTCCTGTCAACCCCATGCATTACGGAGTATAACTGGACAAGCTCTACAGGGTTTTATTTGGTATAATCTTTACAGAGGCATATCTCTGGCATGTCTTCCATGATGCCTCTGGGTGGGTTAGAAATGCCAATCTTTAGGTTAGTATTCAAGCACAAACCATTTGTTCTACCCAGAGATCTAGATATAAACATTTTAAGTGGGTTCATGATGTCTTAAAATTAAACATAATATAGGATAATAGGTAAAAATGGTGTACCAATGGGCTCAGATATACCTACCATTATGAGGATGGCTCAGGACCAGGAAACATTTCCTACTGTCTCACATAGGTCCATTATGAGTTGCAACTCACTATGCAGCACCTAACAACCACAGATATATTAAAAAAACAAAACAAAACAAAACAAACAGCCCAAACAGCCAGACATGGGATATAGGAGAAAGTGCCTAATAATTAATTCCCCCTTCTCTTTGTATCAAATGGAAAGGAAACAAAGGATCAGGAGCCTTTTTTTCACATTGTCATTCCACTCATATCTAGAGATTCATATTTGTGAATTGAGTCTATCTTTCAAAAAACACTCCAAATACAAAAATGATAGAGCTTGTGTCTTTCAATAATTGGTACAGTGAAACTTGTGATGGCCAGAACTCCTGGGACTAGCTTGTTTTTTTCAGGTCTCACAAGTTTTTTGCTTTTGACAGGGTGCAGTCTTAGCACTTTTCTATACCTCTCTATTCATGGAAACTATTCTCTGAGAGGTTTCTGCCATACCAGGTTCTGGCTTTCGCATGTTATACTGCATCTATATGTGATGTTAAAAAGCATGAACAAGCATGCACAAACACATATATATTCAATCTCTTTTAGAATTTTGACATTCATGACCAGTTGTTTATTTGAAATAATTTAAGAAGCCATATTACACATAGTTATTATAAAATAAGTAATAGATAAATGTGTGATAACAAAGCAAAAAAATGTTAATATAAAAATTGGCATTAAACTAAAAGAAAATATAGTGGAAGAGACTAATGTATTTAATTGTGTCCAATCAATTTAATTATCATAAAATTAATATTCAATAATGGTATCATTTTCCCCTATGTCTGACAATAATAAAACTTAATAATTTGTGTTATGAAGAAAGAAGAATATATATTCTTATTTTTTAAGAACATACATAATTTCTCATATACTTTTCTCAGAACTATTAAAATGTTTCCTAATTACAGCAACTCAACATTTGTAATAAATCCTAGAAAGTAATTGTAGTTCAAATATTACATAAGTTTTTATCACAATGAATATTTATCAAGTTATAATATTAAAACCCATATTCAAAAGTATCCTTCTAAAAAAATAATTACTTGAAGGTTCATTGTTCTTTGCAATTAATTTTGAGGAATGTTCCTTTAATCTAATTCTTGGTAATACCTCAGATTTACAAACTTCATCAACATCCTAAACACTTATAAGAAAAGAGAAAAATTACTTTTTTTTTTTAAGGAATATACAATTCAGAAAATACCTTTTTAACAATATATTATAAGTTTCTCCATTGAAAATATTCAAAACTATACAAAATAAAAGATTCATGCAACAAAATTAAGATGCCAATTTTTTTTAAAGGAAAATTGATTTTCTGACTGAAATAATTACCAGGTATATCAGGAACTTAAATATGTTACAGTAGCAAGACAGGTATGAGGGATAGTGAGGCAGTAATAATAGAAAACTAGCTAGTTCAATATGATCAAACAAAAACAAAAACAGGATTTATAAAAAGCATTGATGAAAGCACCATAAAAAATGAATCTTAGTTGATTCCCAGCAGAAAAAAAAATACAAAATTGTACAACACATTACAGTACAATACAATATAATTCAGTACAATAGAACCAACAACTACTTTTTTTTTTTTTTAATCAACTCTAATGATCAACAGGGAAAATTAACCAGGGAAAAACTACTTTAGTAAAATGTTTAATAGATAATTGATGATAATGTTACTGGTTCTGAATAGAAAACCTTCTTAATATCAAGACAGATCATTTTTGCCTTTCTTGAATACCTTCAAAAAAAAATACAACTCACAACTCACTGCTGTCATTGGTTCCAACTCATAGCAACCCCTCCTTGGGTTTCCCATGCGTTCTCTCTAGGAAGTAGATTGCCCAGTGTTCCTTCCAAGGAGTGGCTGATGAGTTTGAACCTCAAGCCTTCCAGTTAGTAGTCCAAAGCCTTAGGCACTAGGTAGCCAGCATTACTACATAACATAAATAAATAAATAAAATGAGCTCATACTGACAAGATATTTTTCAAAGTTTTCAAACTTTTGGTTCATAACTTTTGTACCTTTTATCACATGATTTATTCATGTTGGGACAAACACCCTTTTTGTGGACTCCAAAAGCTTCCGATGTATTTGGATCATGTAATGGAATAAATCTTTGTGTGTTTGTCTTTTCCACAATACTGAGGTGTAGGAACAAGACTATTCATAATCTTTCACTCAGAACCTCCAGTAATTACAAGAAGAGAAAAAAAAATCATAAGTATTAGTATGTGAGTAGTAATTAGTATTACTGTTATTTTTGTATTTTTAATGAATAGTTACATGTATCATAATCAGGGAATGAAGGGTACCAAGCTTTGGGATTTCTTGAGATTTCTACTAGTGCTAAACTCTAAAATTTCTTAGTTCATTCCAGGGAGAGACTCACTTTTATATAGTAATTTTTTTTTTTTTTTTTTAAATTTTGCCCCATCTGATGGGAGGCAGTGACTGCATGCCCACTGGCCAGTCATATTTGCCACACCTGCCACCTGCTGCCCCACCCACAGTCCATCTGCTCCTGCACCACTGGATCAACAACAGACAGAGGCCAACACTGAGGGCCCAACCTGCCCTCAGCTGCTCTACATTACTAGCAAACAGAGGTCCATGCCCTCACTTCCACCTGCTACCCATCCCACCCAGAGAGAGGTAGTGAACACCCCAATGCTGCCCAGCTACTTACCAGAGTAGCACGCCTGCCCTGCCTACCCAGCTATTTCAAAACAAAACAAAACAAAACAAAACAAAAAACAATCAAGGAGAAACTGTTATCTACAAAGGAGAACCAGTAAGACTAAGCTCTGATTTCTTGGCAGAAACCATGTAAGCAAGATGGCAATGGGATGACAGATATAAAACTTTGAAAGAAAAAAACTGACAACCAAGAATTATATGTTGTTGTTGTTGTTGTTATGTGCCGTCAAGTCAGACCCGACTCATAGCGACCCCTCCTTGGGTTTCCAAGGCAGTATCACTATGGAAGTAGATTGCCCCATCTTTCTCCAGCAAAATTATTCCT
>NW_006922539.1:498332-501157 GCF_000298275.1 Orycteropus afer afer
AAAAAAAAAAGTTGTTCTCAGCACAGTATTTGATGAATGTGCCTTAAGACAACTGTATTATTATGTTTATATTTGAAACCTGGACCTTCTGAACTTAGGAAAGATGTGTGTCAGAGTGCATTCGTTATTGATGCTCTTCTAACAATTTATCCTTTGATAAATTGAACTTTGAGCAAATTTTACTTTGAGTGCTACAGTGTTATTTATCCATGATTTTTATCATTATCTTTGTGGTTTATATTGAATACCAAACCACAAGGTCCTTTTTGACTAAGTCAATATTTTTGCTTCATATTTTTGATCATCTCGGTATCTGTTATGAAAACATGTGTTTGGTTTGCATTTAGCTGGTGCAGAGTTGTCTCCCACATTGTCACTTTTCGGGTTTCCAAGCAGATATGTTCTACATTTGTTTTCTGGAGATTATTTATATGTGGATATTAATTTTTGATTTAGCGTGGTGGCATTCTCAGTATTATGAAACTGATCTAATTTTATTTTGTTTTATCATTTACATTTTTTTTAAATTGAAAATTGCTTTTCTGTTAGTTGTGTTCAAATTATCTTTTCTTGTACAGTATTTCCTACAAATGCATAGTGCTTTTGTCCTAGTTTTAGAATATACTAATTTAGTATTAATTTTGATTTAGAAGGAAAAAAAGTCCATGGTTATTTAATTATTCACATAATGAAATAAAGTACATATTAACTCTTACCAAGGTAAACTATAAGAAATTTCCATGTAATTATCTCTTTCTGTTGTTCTCCTAAATATTTCCTAGACTTTGACAGCATATCATAGCTTACAACTATTTTGTTATTATTTTTTATGCGTGTGTGTGTTACTATTTGTTTGCATTATATAGTTTTCTTATGAATAACATTTTTTAAATATGAGTTTTTATAACCATATTCACAACTACTGCTCAGAGTGGGTTTATACGTAATTGATTTCAAGATTAATTGAAAATGTGTAGACCACACATTTTATATTTTGAGTTTTTACTATGATTGATTTCTTTATAACTTCTGAATGTTACAGTATATTCATGTAGCCATACCCTCAGATACATACTAATAAATTTGTTGTGGTATTTCTTTTCTATATTAGTAATGCTTATTGCACAGTATTGTTTGGTTACTGACCAAGTTCTTTCAGATATATAGATATTTCCACTTTATCTTCCTATAGTTAATGTTGTGAAGAGAAATTTAGAGGCATTATCATGTTTCTTCCAATTTAGGAAAACTCATTTTATTTTCTTGCCTTGATGTTAGAATGTTTCTTTAAATTTTCTTGATTTTAAAAAACAAAACAAAACAAAACATCATCAAGGTATATTTCTTTCTTGTTGTTGTTAGTTGCCATTCAGTCTATTCTCACTCATGGTGACTGTATGTATTTGACAGAATGAAGCTGTGTCAGATCTTATACCATGTATGTGACTGTTGTCATGTTTGAATCTGTTGTTTTACTATTAGTTCTTACCTTGAACCTTAGACTGTGAATCTTAAAGGCTTAGCAGGTATCTGTTAACAGGATTTTTTTTCTTATGCTGCCTGATATATGATAAATCTTTATGAACTGCAGATCAAGGTTCAAGATAGTGTTTGCAATGTTTTAAATGACTATTGTTTTACTGCTTCTGATTCACATGTAGTAGATGATTTTTTGAAATGTTTCCTTAAGGATATATCTCCTTCTCTATCAATTTTTTCTTTCATCTGGTTAATTTCTTTGTTCCTGTATTCTGTATTTTTAGAGAATTATTTTAATTTGTTCTCCACACATCTCATTTGATATTTTGTATATTTGATTCTGAGTCTTATTCCTAACCAAATTTTAGTACTTATGTTTTTGTTTTTTGCTTGTTTTCCTCTCAATAAACTTTATTTTTTTATTGTGATTTGAGTGAAGATTTACAGAGCAGATTCACTTTCCATACAGCAGTTCACATACACTTTGTCTCACGACATTGACCACAGCCTACCACAATGCAACAGCTCCCCTCCCACTTCCTCCCCATAGTTACCCATTGTGTTAGATTGGGTTCTCTAGAGAAACACAAAAAACCAGCAAAGTATATATATATATATATATATATATATATAGAGAGAGAGAGAGAGAGAGAGAGAGAGAGAGAGAGAGAGAGAGAGAGAGAGAGAGAGAGAGAGAGATTTATCTTAGGAAAATGGCTCACAAGCGTATAGAAGCCAACAATTTCCAGTTCAATGCAACCAGTGTTGTGTCTCCAGGTGGGAGTGTTCCTGCCTTT
The DNA here is from genome assembly GCF_000298275.1 of Orycteropus afer afer. Classification (NCBI taxonomy): domain Eukaryota; kingdom Metazoa; phylum Chordata; class Mammalia; order Tubulidentata; family Orycteropodidae; genus Orycteropus; species Orycteropus afer. The sequence continues at coordinate 500,609 of NW_006922539.1, forward strand.
GGGACTAAGATCTCCAGACCCTCAGAGCATAGGGTAGCAGGGACAGGAAGCAAAAATTTTTTGAGGGAGTCACTAGGGGTAATAGTGAGTGGTACCACTCCTGTGTCCACCCCTTGGTTCCCATTCCAGTGTCCATGCCTCCATGCACTCCTTCCCCCTGAGCTGTCTCCCTGTGCATAAGCAGCCCTTCTTTCTCCCATGATTGTTGTCTCCAAGGAGTGTGTCTGCCTGAGGTAAATGTTCAACTCATATGCCTATCTATTGTTTGGTTGGAAACCACTGGTGTGGGTTCAATTCCAGACCTGAGGGGCAGCTAGGGGCCATAGTCTCAGTGGTCCCACCAGGCTCTATCAGACCAGCAAATATGGTCCCTCCCTCTTTTTTTCCCCACCCAAATGATTTTGAGTTTGTTCCACAATGTTCTCCTTCTCTATCAAGGATCTCCTACATGGAACCCCTTCCAAGTGGATGACAGTGGTAGCCGGGCACCATCTAGTTCTTCTGGTCTCATAGTTGTATAGGCTGCAGATTGGATGGTGTACCAGTCGC
>NW_006922539.1:504013-510472 GCF_000298275.1 Orycteropus afer afer
GAAAGTGGTGTATTAAAGTCTCCCACTATGACTGTGGAGTCATTTATTTGGCTCTTCAACTCTTTTAAAGTCTGATTTATGTATTTTGGGGCTCTTTCATTGGGTCCATAAATATATATCATGGTTATATCTTCATGTTCAATTGGTCCTTTAATCATTATATAATGTCCTTCTTTGTCTCGTATGGTGGTTTTTGTCTTAAAGTCAATTTGACCAGAAATTTATTGCCACTCCTGCTCTCTTACAGTTGCCATTTGCTTGATATATCTTTTTCCAACATTTGATTTTTAGTCTGTTTTTTTCTTTATCTCTAACATGTGTCTCTTGTAGGCAGCATGTTTATGGGTTTTGTTTTCTTATCTAATCTGCAAATCTCCGTCTCTTGAGTGGTGCATTTAATCCATTAACATTCATGGTAATTATTGATAAGTTTGAATTTGTTCCTGTCATTTTGTTATGTGTTTTTTCATGGAATCCCTGGTTTCTTTGTTCCATATTATTTTCTGTGCTGAGCTCATTATGTTTATGAATCGTGTTATCATTTACTTGGTTGCTGTTGTTTTTGTATATGTTGAATATTTGTGCTTGTCGTCTTTTTTATTGTGATGTGAAGGATTATCATTTTTCTTTGTAGTTACCCTATGATTTATAATTTTATCCCGAGTTTAGAACAGTCCATTCTATCTTGCAACTCTCTTAACTTCCTCACTATTTACAAGTTCTTTAACTACAGTCTTTTCCCTCTTTTTGTTTGTAATTGTCCTCATTTGCCAATTGATGTCTGTGGTTCCCTGTTTACAACCTTGTAAGCTCATTTTACTTTGGGTATGTCCATAGCTGTGGTTTCTGGGTTGTCATCTTGTGTATTAATGGTCCATTGCTATTGGCTATTTTTGGTTCTCTGTTCAAAGGACTTTTTTTGTCATCTTTTGTAAGGTTGGTCTGGTTTAAACAAATTCCCTTAGTTTCTGCTTATCTGGAAATCTCCTAATTTCACCATCATATTAGAGGGACAATTTTGCCGGGCATATAATTCTTGGTTGAAAATTTTTCTCTTTCAAAATTTTATATATACCATCCCATTGCCTTCTGGCTTGCATGGTTTCTGCTGAGAAATCAGAGCTTATTCTCTACTGGCTGACCTTTGTAGGTAACTTTGTGTTTTTCCCATGCTTCTTTCAGGATTCTGTCTTTTTCTTTGGTTTTGATGAATTTGATGATGATGTATCTTGGTAATTTTCTTTTGAGGTCTATCCTTTTTGGGGTTCATTGGACTTCCTGAATGGATATAACCTCATCTTTCATATCAGGGAAGTTCTCCTCCAACAACTCTTGGACAATTTTCTCAGTGGTTTTGTTTTTCTCTTCCTGTTCCAGAATTCCAATGACACATAGGTTATTCCTTTTGATGGTATCTCACATGAACCTTAGGCTTTCTTCATTTTGTTTTGATTTTTTTTTCTAATTGATCCCTTTCCAAAGAAGCATTCAGGTATTTGTCTTCAATCTCATTAATTCTGTCTTCCATTTCATCAATTCCACTCCTTTGCCGTTCCAACGTGTTATCCATTTCTGACAATTTAGTATTAATATTATGGATTTCTATCTGTAGATTTAGAATCATTTCTAATTTTTCATTTAATTTGTCATTTTGTTCTTGTATTTTCTTCCAAAATTCTTCTAAGGTTTTTTCTGTGTTTTCTTTGGTCTGTCTCTCAATCCTTTGAAGATACCTAAAGATAATTCTTTTGAATTCCTTATCAGAGAGTTCCAATGCTGCTTCTTCCTCAGGGATGTGTTCTGGGTCTGCATCCTGCTCCCTTGTTTCTACCACTTTATCCTGCTTCTTTGTGTGGACTGTGATGGTGTGTTGTTTCCAAGGCATCATGGCATTGTTGTATTTAGATCTCTGTTAACAGTTTGTGAAGAGTAGCTAAGGGTGACTCAGGCTCTTCCTGGTGGTTGTTTATCATCGGCCCATTGGTAGAGAAGGAGATAGTGGCTCTCACTCATTAAGTGAAGTTGCAAGAGGTGTGGGTGTAGTTCTGTCTGATGGAGACTGTTGTTGTCTTCCACTCAGTTAGACAAAAATTACAATTGAATAACCATCACAAAACTAAAAGCACATGGAAAAAAACACACCATGTAAAGACACAGGAAGAGTAACCAAAAAAAGAAAAAAGGGAAAAAGAAGAAGAAAAAACAAGAAAACTTCCAGTAAGTGAGGATAGAGCACTAAGAGAAAAAAAGCAGAGAAGCAGAATAATGACAGAAAAAAGAAATGGAAAACTGCAAAAAGAAAAACAAGGAACAGGGTTAATCACAAGAGAAAAGGGGGGAAAAATCTTAAATTTAATAATTAATTAATTAATTAAAAAAAAAAAAAAAATTTCAACCAGGACCAGGGAAAAGAAAAAAATGCTGAAACCTAGGATCTGGGAGGAGATTAAGAATAATAGTATAAAGGGCAAAAGTATTATTAATAATAGTTGTTTTAAAACAGACACAAGCAAACTAATCACAAGAAAAAAGAAAGCAAAAAAATAAAAAGAAAAAAGAGAAGAAGAAAAAAAATTGGTGGAACACAGGGCAGGGCACCCAGGCTCTGTCTGAGCACACAGACTGTGGTGGATATCCTGTGGGCCCAGAAGGTGGGCAGGAGTGGGGGATGGCCACACATCTGTTCACCAAGCGGGTGGGGGGTGTAAGAGTAACAAGAGGAATGTCACACCTTGTCAGTCTTGCAGATTTGGAGTGCCCTTGGGTTTGCTGGCAAGCAGAACATGTTCTTTAGCCCCAGGAATCTGCAAGAACACTGTCTCTTTAAATATCCAAAATTGTGAAGCCGCTTTTAAACATTCAAAATGGCAGTGCTCTCCGGACCAGCAAAAGTCCACAGCTCAGCCCGTGTTTCTCTTCACCTTCTCTGTTTATTCCCTAGCCACCAGAGCTGTCCTCCGTGCAATCCCTGGCTACCAAGGCTGATGTTTAGGTTAATTCTTAGGCCCTACCACCACTCAGCACTCTCAAAGCTGTCTATGCCATGTTGTCAGGATTGTTCAGGATCGCTGCCAGACCGTAGCTCCATCTGTTTCCTTTTTTTGGTATTTTCATTCAAATTCTTCTGCTACTTGGGGTTTAGTCCACCTCTATATCCTTCTCTTCAAGGCTCAGGGGTCAAGGATTATCTTTTGTGTCTGCGTTAATTGGTTTCTCTTTTCTTTTTTGAAGAGGGTCTGTGCTGTCTTTCTGCCTAGTCTGCCATCTTACTGGAACGCTCTTAATAAACTTTTTAATTACAACTTTATACACTTATTTTAATCAGTTTTAAAATCCAAGTTTATATCAATTTTCAAAGCATTAATAGATGCTTATTAAAATTTGTACTCTACATCCTTTTTATTATTTTTTCAAAAGCATACTCTATATCTTCAGGTCTATATATTTTTTTGTTTATGTTCCTGAATTATCTTCACCTTTAATTTAATTTAATTTAATTTTTTATGTATTCATGCACTCATCACTTCAATGACAGGTAGTGTGGTTAAATTTAGTATTAGTGTCTACCCACTCCCACCTACCTCAAGGTGATATTGGGTATTATTAGAACTCTCTGCTCAAATAATATGAATTGGGATGATTTAACATAATATTTAGAAGGATTTAAGTAATTCAACAATCTAACAAATGATAAGAGTTTATAATATCTATAGAAATCTCAGAATAGAAAATACTTCCAATAGTTACTTTTCTGTAATTTTTCCTGCATAACCCTGCACTCATAGTCTACTTTTCTGCATGAGATTTTCTGCTTTTTTTTTTATATCTACACATATAAGATATGTCAGTGACTATGTTCAATGTCCTTTCAAATCCCCTCTGTACAGATAAGAGAAAGCATCAAAAAAGCCATATTTTTTTCACTGAATCTGAAATCAGTGTGTGTAGTGTAAAAATTGCCTGATCTGTCCTCAGGAACTCAGACAACAGATTGAGACTGAAGTTTTGCCAGAATAATAGAAGGCACTGTGACTTTATGAAAGATTTGAATTGTAACAGTGCTGAGCCCACAGCAATCTGTCAATATATTTTGAGTGAATTGAGTAATGTATTTTTCTTGTAGCGTGTATTTCTGCTTCAGCATTTTCCAACTAAAGCAGTAGCAGTCTCTGTAATTTTCCCTCTGTTCAATCCAAGATTCTATAAACACAGCATTCTTTCAACTTTCATCTAGTTCCTAAGCATATATATACACATTGATGAACACTTTAAACCCAAGTTTCCTAATTCCTTTTTCAATGAAAATGGAGGATATTTAAATAATAAGTCTAGCTTGGTATTTTGTTAAAAAAATAATTCATAAATTTTTTAGCATTAAATTTTTTAATTAAGAAATATTCAAGGAGCTCTGTTGGTGCAGAAAGGTTGGCACTTCAAGCCCACCAGCTGCTCCAAAGGAGGAAAATGAGGTAATCTACTTCTGTAAATATTTATAGCCAGATGAAGGATGACAAGATGGTGCAATAAGCTACACAGACCCTCTGCAAAAAAGCCATGAGAAACCGACTGAAACGGATACAGGAAATGATCAGGGAACACTGAGTTTTGAAGTCAGGGATAAAGAAGTGGATTAAATGCCAACTAGTAGAAGAACTTTAAGGAAAACAGTGAGTATAGAGACAAACAGAGCTTTGGATTGCTGGATGTCTTGAGAGTACAGCCATTTTGATTATATTCTGGTAGAAACTTAAGAATTGGCTCTGCTCAGTAAAGCCTGAATGGGCAAGGGCTGGATTGCTGCCTGACAACCAGAAAGGAAAACAGCAAAGAAAGAGCCAAACAGACCTGTGGACTGCCAGCAGCTATGCTGAGGGCACACCCATTTTGAATATTTCCAAGCAGTGAGGGTGACCATTTTCAATATTTGCACATGGTATTCTTACCAGTACAATGACATAGGAGTGGATTCTGCTTCCCTGAGGAAGCAGGGACATTAGAAATCCCTGATAAAAAATTCAAAAGAATTATATTTGCACACATTCAACAACTGAAAGAGAGAACATGGAAAACACTAACAAAATTAAGGAAAATACAGTCAAAACTCTAGAATAATTTAGGAAAGCAATGCAAGAACAAATTGACAAAATAAACAGAAAATTAGAAAAGGTACAACAGCAACAACAAGTATAAACCCAGAAGATTAATACTAAGATTTCAGAAATAGATAACACATTGAAGTGGCAAAGGAGTAGAGTCAAATCAATTGAAGACAGAATTAATGAGATTGAAGACAAATGTCTCAATACTACTTTGTATCAGTCAGACAAAAGACCAAAACCAAATGTAGAAAGGCTGAGATTCATGTGGGATACCATCAAGAGGAATAACCTATGTGTAATCAGAATTACAGAACAGGATGAGACAAATAAAATCACAGAGAAAATCATCAAAGACTTGCTGAAAGAGAATTTCCCAAATATGATGAAAAATGAGAATATACACATTCAAAAAGTTCCATGAACCCCACACAAGACAGGCCCCAAAAGAAAATCAGCAAGACATCATAATCAAGCTCACCAAACCAAAGACAAAGGAAGACTTCTGAAAGCATCATGGGAAAAATGAAAATATACCTATAAAGTGCAACCAATAAGACTAAGTTCTGATTTTTGAGTGGAAATCATGAAGGTGAAAAGGCAATAGAATGACATATATAAAACCCTGGAAGAAAAAATCTCCAACCAAGAATTTTATACTCAGCAAAATTATCCCTCATATATGAGGATGAAATAAGGAGATTTCCAGGTAAGCAGAAATTAAAGGAATTGTTAAAACCAGACCAACCTTACAGGAGATGTTAAAGGAAGTCCTTCTGATAGAGAACAAACAACAGCAAACAAACCGATGATTTACACACGTGATGATGTCAATCCAATTATAGAAGTATCCAAAGTAGAGTTGCAGATTGGATAAGAAAACAAAACCTATCCATATGCTGTCTACAAGAGAAACACCTTAGAGATAAAGAAAAAAAAAAAATGGACTAAAACTCAAAGGTTGGAAAAAAGATATATCAAGCAAATATCAATGTAAGAGAGCATAAGTGGCAATATTAATTTCTGATAAAATTGACTTTAAGACAAAAACCACCATATGAGACGAGGAAAGACATTGCCCAATGATTAAGGGATCAATTGAACATGAAGATATAACCATAATAAATATATATGGACCCAATGAAAGAGCCCCAAAATGCATAAATCAGACTTTAAAAGAGTTAAAAAGTCAAATAGATAATTCCACAGTCATAGTGGGAGCCTTTAAAATACCACTTTCAATGAAAGACAGAACAACGGGAAAGAAACTCAGCAAAGATCCAGAAGATCCACCAACTTGATGTTACAGACATCTACAGAGCACTTCACCCAAAAGCAGGACAATATACATTCTTCTCCAGTG
>NW_006922539.1:511564-512721 GCF_000298275.1 Orycteropus afer afer
CAACACCCATTCCTGATCAAAACTCTCAGCAAAATAGGAATAGAAGGGATATTCCTCAACATAATAAAGGAAATCTATGCAAAACCAACAGCCAACATCATTCTCAATGGAGAGAGACTGAAAACATTCCTCTTGAGAACATGGACCAAACAAGATGCCCACAATGACCACTTCTATTCAACATTGTACTGGAAGTCCTAGCCAGGGACATAAAGCAAGAAAGAGAAATCAAAGGCATCCAAATTGGTAAACAAGAATTCAAACTATCTCTATTTGCTGATGATATGATCCTATACCTAGAAAACACAAGAGACTCAGTCAAAAACCTACTGGAACTAATTGAGAGATTTATCATCAAGGTATGATACAAGATCAATGTCCAAAAATCAGTTGGATCCCTCTATACCTACAAAGAGATTGCTGAAAAAGAAATAAGGAAATCAATACCATTTACGATAGCTACCAAAAAAATTAAAATACTTGGGAAAAAATCTTACCAGGGAAACAAAAGACCTGTACAAAGAAAACTAAAAAACTATTTCAAGAAAACATAAGAGATCTATATAAATGGAAGAACATCCCATGCTCATGGATAGGAAGACTGAACATTGTGTAAATGCCAATTCTACCAAAAGCATTCCATACATTCAATGCAATGCCAATCCAGATCTCATCAACATTCTTTAAGGATATGGAAAAACCAATCACTAACTTGATATGGAAAGGAAAGAGACCCGGGAAAGCAAAGCACTATTGAAGAAGAACAACACAGCCAGATCTCAAAACCTACAATACAGCCACAGTAGTCAAAACTGCCTGATCTTGGTTTGATGATTGACAAATAGACCAATGAAATAGAATTAAGATCCCAGTAACAGATCTATCAATCAATAGTCAGCTGATCTTTGACAAAGGCCCAAAATCCATTAAATGGGGATGAGAATGTTTGTTTAATAAATGGTGCTGGCAAAACTGGGTATCCATTTGCAGACAAAAGAAACAGGATCTATACCTCACACCATATACAAAAACAAACTCCAGATGGATCAAAGACTTAAATGTGAAACCTAAAAGTATAGTGGTCCTCAAGAAAAACTAGGGGCAAATTTAGGGGCCCTAATATATGGCATAAATACACTATCAAGCGTAACTCAAGA
>NW_006922539.1:513351-513811 GCF_000298275.1 Orycteropus afer afer
GTATTCCATTGTGTGTATGTACCATAGTTTGGGCAGTCAGCCGAAGGGATTAGGTGAGGAGAGGCAACTCAGGCCCGCCCAGAGTAGTAGGCCGGAAGAGCAGGGGAAAGGGGATAACAAGCCAGGAAGTCGGACAGAAGAGCAGTCAGGCCCAGGGTTACAGGTGAGGAGAGACAACTCAGGGATGCCCGAAGTAGCAAGAGGGAAGAGCAGGAGAAAGGGGATTAAAAGCCAGGAAGCCAGACAGAGGTACAGTCAGCCACAGGGACCCAGTTGGAGGTGATACAAGAGTTCTCCAACAGCAAGACAAACTTGTCTGTTGGTTTGTCCTACTGTGGTGACATGTAGATGTGAGTTTTGACGCTGAGCCACTGGTGTTTAAAACCCAACGAGATGTACCTGGTGCACAGGTAACAGCCCAGCTTACAGACTGAGACAGACTAGGAAGAAGGAAGAGGCC
>NW_006922540.1:0-772 GCF_000298275.1 Orycteropus afer afer
CAGGGACTGCACGGACTGGGCACGGTGGCTGGGGAACAAACAGAGAAGGTGAAGAGAAAGGTGGGCTGCGTTGTGGACTTTTGCCGGTCTGGAAGGTGCTGCCATTTTGTAGGTTTAAAAAGCGGCTTGACTATTTTGGATATTTAAAGAGACAGCGCTCTTGCAAATTCCTGTGGGTGTAGGACTTAAGAATTAACCAAAAAATCACCCTGCTAGCCAGGGACTGCATGGAGGACTATGCATGGTGGCTGGGGAACAAACAGAGAAGGTGAAGAGAAAGGTGGGCTGAGCTGTGGACTTTTGCTGGTCTGGAGGGCACCGCCACTTTGTAGGTTTAAAAAGCAGCTTGACTATTTTGGATATTTAAAGAGACAGCACTCTCTCAGATTTCTGGGGCTTAAGAACACGTTCTGCTTTCCAGCAACCCCAAGGACATTTGGGTCCTGCAAGAGTGAAAAGGTACGACATTCTTCTTGTTACTATAACTTATACCTGCTTGGTGAACGGAGGTGTGGCCATCCCGACTCCCACCTACCGTCTGGGCCCACAGGAATTCCATCACAGTCTGTGTGCTCAGACAGAGCCCAGGTGCCCTACTCAGTCATCCATCTCAGTCAGATTTTTTCTTTCTTTTTTGCTTTCTTTTTCCCGGTGATTAGTTTGCTGGTATTTGTCCGTTTCAAAACAAATAATATTATTAATACTTGTTGTCCTTTTTATTATTATTCTTAATCTTCCCCTACCAGGTCCTAGTTTTCAGCATTTTTTCTTT
>NW_006922540.1:6041-26365 GCF_000298275.1 Orycteropus afer afer
TGGCGAGGTTGTGGAGAGATTGGGACTCTCATACACTGCTGGTGGGACTGTAAAATGGTACAACCATTGTGGAAAGCAGGCAAGTGTCTTAGCCACTATGCTACTAGGCTTGGGTTAGGCCCATCTTAGTCTTCAAGGAGACATCTTTGCTTTTCAGCACTTGAAAGAGGTCTTTTGCAGTAGATTGGCCCAATGCAATATTGTCTGATGTCTTGACTGCTGCTTCCATTGGCATTGATTGTAGAACTAAGCAATATAAAGTCTTTGACAACTTCAATCTTTTCTCCATTTATCATGATGTTGCTTCTTGTTCAGTTGTGAGGATATATATATATATATATATATATTGAGGTATAATCCCTACTGCAGACTGTAGTCTTTAATCTTCATCAGTAAGTGCTTCAAGTCATCATCACTTTCAGCAAGAAAAGGTGTGTCTCCTGTATATCTCAGGTTGTTAATGAGCCTTCCTCCAATCCTGATGCCATGTTCTTCTTCATATAATCCAGTTTCTTGGATTATTTGCTCAGCATACAGATTGAACAAGTGTGGTGAAAGGGTACAACACTGACACACTCCTTTCCTGATTTTAAACCATGCTCTGTCCCCTTGTTTTGTTTGAACATTAGAGACATGAAAATCCAAACAATAATGAGATAATAGCAGCAGTAATAGCAAAGTTCAAGACAGAAAATAACAAATGGTGGTGAGCATGTGGAGAGACTGAGACACTTGTAGACTTCTGATAGTACTGTAAAATGACACAACTACTGTGGAAAATGATATGGTGATTCCTTAAAAAGTTGGAAAAAGAAATTCCATTTGATCCAACAATCAAAATACTAGGTATATATCCTAAAGAAGTGAGACCTAGGATATGATGCACATCCGTGTTCATCACAGCAGTATTCACAATAGCAAAGAGATAGAAACAATTTAAGTGACCATCAATGGAGGAATGGATAACCAACTACAGTGCATACATACAACTGAATACTATACAGCACTAAAGAATATTGTAGAATCCACAAAACACCTGAAAACATGGATGAACTTGAAACATACTAGGTTGAGTGAAATACATCAATAACAGGACAAATATTTTATTAGTCCACTGTTATAAAAAATCAAGGAAAGGTTTACATATGGAAGAAGATTTTTCTTTGTTGGTTACCAGAGATGGGATGGGAGGGGAGGGAAGATCAAAATAATAATAAAAAAAGACATATCCTGAAGTACAATCTTGTCAGTGATAGTATAATATCCATATGGCTATAAGGAAGACCAGTTAATATCAATATTATTCAAATTTATGCACCAACCACTAAAGCTAAAGGTGAAAAACTTGAGGATTTTTAGAACATCTGAAGTCTGAAATTTACAAAACATGCAATATCAAGATGTATTGTTTATAGCTGGTGAATGGAATGCAAAAATTGGAAACAAAGAATCATTGGTAGTTGTAAATATTACCTTGGTGATACAAATGATGCCAGAGAGCACATGATAGAATTTTGCAAGACTAATTACTTACTCTTTGCAAATACCTGTTTTACAATGTAATAGGTGGGTATACATGTGAACCTTGCCAGTTAGTATTAATAGGAATGAAATTGACTACATCTGTTGAAAGAAGCAATGAAGAAACTCAATATCATCAATCAAAACAAAGTCAGTAGCAAACTATGGAACATACCATCAATTTCTCATATGCAAGCACAAGTTGAAGCTGAAGAAAATTAAAACAAGTCCACAAGAGCCAAATTACGACCATGAGTATATCCTACTTAAATTTAGAGACCATCTGAAGAATAGATTTTATTCATTGAATACCAATGACCCAAGACCAGATGAGTTGTGGGATGATGTCATACATGAAGAAAGCAAAAGATCATTAAGAAGACATGAAAGGAATAAAAGTCCAAAACGAATGTTAGAAGACACTCTGAAACTTGCCCTTCAACAGAAAGTATGTAAAGCAAATGGAAGAAATGATGAAATAAAAGAACTAAATAGAAGATTTCAAAGGGCGGCTCAAGAAGACAAATTGAAGTATTATAATAAAATATGAAAAGACCTGGAATTAGAAAACCAAAAGGGAAGAACATGCTCAGCATTTCTCAAGCTGAAAGTATTGAAGAAAAAATTCAAGCCTTGAGTTGCAATACCTATGGTTTCTACAGGCAAAACATTGAAGGATGCAGGAAGTATCAAAAGGATATGGGAGGAATACACAGAGTCACCATACCTAAAAGAACTGGGTGAAGTTCAACTATTTCGGGAGGTAGCATATGATCAAGAATCAATGGTACTGAAGGAAGAAGTTGAAGTTTCACTGAAGTAATTGGCAAAAAACAAAGCTCCTGGAATTGATGGAATACCCATTGAGATGTTTCAACAAAAGGATGCCACATTGGAGGCACTTACTCATCTATGACAAGAAGTTTGGAAGATAGCTACCTGGCCAACTGACTGGAAGAGATTGATACTTGTGCTAATTGCATAGAAAAGTGATCAAACAGAACATGGAAATTATCAAACAATATCATTAATATCACATGAAAGTACTGTATTTTACTGAAGATAATTCACAAACAGTTGCAGCAGTACATTGACAGGGAACTTCCAGAAATTCAAGCAAGATTCAGAAGAGGATGTGGAACTAGGTATATCATTGTTAATATCAGATGGATTTTGTGAAAGCAAAGACAGAAGAAAGATGTTTACCTGTGTTTTATTGACTATACAAAGGCAGTTCAACTGTGTGAATCATAAGAAATTATGGATAACATTGCAAAGAAAGGGAGTTACAGAACACTTAATTGTGCTCACGAGGAGCATGTACATATACTAGAAGGTTGTCATTGAATACAACAAGGGGATATTTCATGGTTTAAAATCAGGAAGAATGTGTCAGGGTTGTATCCATACTTATTCAATCTCTATGCTAAGCAAATAATCCAAGAAGCTGGAAAGAAGAATGCAGCATAGAGATTGGAGGAAGACTCACTAACAGCTTGTGATACACAGATGACACAACCTTGTTTGCTGAAAGTGAAGAAGACTTACTTACAGTACTTATTGATAATGATCAAAGACTACAGTGTTCAGTAGGTATTACACCTCAACATAAAGAATACAAAAATCCTCACAACGGGGCCAAAAAGCAGCATCGTGATAAATGGAGAAAAGACTCAAGTTGTCAAAGATATCATTTTACTTGGATCCACAATCAACATCTAAGGAAGCAGTAGTTAAGAAATCACACATATTGCACTGGAAAAATCTGCTGAAATGACCTCTTTAAAGTGTTGAGGAGCAAAGATGTCATTTTGAACACTAAGGTATATTTAACCCAAGCCATGGTATTTTCAATTGCCTCATATGCATATGAAAGATGGTCAATGAGTAAGGAAGACTGAAGAAGAATTGATGCTTTTGAATTGTGATGTCAGTGAAGAATACTGGAAATACCATGGACAGCCAGAAGAACAAATAAATATGTCCTGGAGGAAGTGCAACTGGAGTGCTCCTTTGAAGTAGGAATGGCCAGACTTCATCTCACCTACTTTGGTCATATTGTCAGAAGAGACTATTCCCTGGGGAAGGATATCATGCTTAGTAAAGAAGGGGGTCAGAGAAAAAGTAAAGACCCCCAATGAGGTAGACTAACACAGTGGATGCAAAAATGGGCTCAAGCATAAAAAGGATTGTGAAGATGGTGCAGGAAAGGGCAGTGTTTCATTCTGTTGGACAATGTCACTGTGATTTGAAACTGACTTCACGATTCCTACCTTCTGTATTGGATTGTTAGCTACAAGCCAGTAAAATGTGATGTAAACAAAAACCATTGAAACCTGCAATAGTCTGTCTCTGGTCTCCAGATAATGGGGATCATAGTATTCAGGAATTGACCTAACCAGAAGACAAGATATGATGGTAGAATTCCTGGCAACTACAAACCAAATGGTGATTTAAGAAGTGGCTGAGAGCAGAAACTGGAGAGACAGACAGACAGCTGGTATTCAAATCCTGGCTCTGCCCCTAATTGTCTGAATCTGGGCAAGTAATTTCATCTCTTTGTGCCTCAGTTTCCTTATTTTAAAAACAGATATGATAATAATTATGCCTATTTCACAGAGTTGGCATGAGATGTAATGCATTAATATTTAGATAGCACTTAGAACAGTGCCTGGTATATGGTAATTGTTGTTATTTTCAATCAGTAAAGCCTGCTAATTCTGTCAATGGAGAGCCAGAGTCAGCTCCCATTAGGGGTAGGGGTAGAGGGAGCCTCCACTGAGGCTAAATTTATGTGCTATATGTGACTTTCAGGTTCCCCACTGTGAAGTATGGTTTGACCACATCTTTAAATCAAAGAGAAGGGAGCGGATCGTCAGGGCTCTGTTGGACCAAGTCTAAGAACTGTGCTAGATGCTCTGTACCTGATATTCACAGCTTCCAAGACCAGAGATGAACTTGAAAGAGCTGTGACTAGAATCTTGGACTTTCCTCTTACAGCTGAGTCTTGAGCAAGTTGCTCATTCTCTGAATTTGCAGTTTTTCACATTTGTCCATGAAATTGTTGAAATCTCTCATTTCATCCACACACACCCCACCCCAGGACAGTGGAGAGTCATGAAGTTACTCATTCTCTCACATACTGTAACTTTTGTAAAATAACTATACAGTAATAGGTGGGTCATTTTCTGACACCTTATACCACACACTTTCAAAGCTGTAGGTGACAGGAGAACTAAGTATTTTGAGCCAATATGATTGTATTGAGACTGACCTGGTGGAGAGAAAGCAGAGCTCCCACAAGGAGAGCAGCCAATCTGGCCAGGCATGGGGTTGAATGTGCCCACAGGGCATGGTAGACATAGTCCAGCACCTGGCGCCTGACTGCTGTTTCCAAAGGTCCCTGCTGGGCAGGGCCTGGGGCTTCCAGTCCTGGCTGGGCAGTAGTAGCCCACCGGGCAGGGGTGGCTTTGGTAATTTTCTGTCCCTAGAGGAAGAAGGAGGGGAAATTCTGATCCAGAGCCTCTGGCTGAGGCAGGGGCTGAAATGTGGCCAGAAGAGCAAGACTGTGCTTGCTGTGGGGGTGTGGGGAATTAAAGACAATTTGGGGAGAATATAGATTGTAGGGAGGACAGTTGAATGACTTCTGGTTCCCACTGTGTCTCAACATCCTTCCCCCTCCCCAACCACATGCTTTGAAAGTTCCTTTGTTCTGTTGGCTCCACAGAACACCACATGCATCTCCCCAGCCAATCAAAGGGCAGGGCATGGCCTCAGCATTCTTGTCATCTCTGGGTTGCAGTCATCCTGCTTTCTCAAGTACCTGTGCTACTAATGTCAATATGCTAATCTGTGTGGTATGTTGCAAAATCTGCAATTTATAGGTCTCAAACTCATCATCAAGACAGATGTGGCATCTCCTTCTCCAGATCCTCCTTCCCTTCTACCCTCCCCATATTCTTAGTTCACCAAGCCCACACCCACATAGTCCTGAGGCTCTGAATAGATTCCCTCCCACCTGTCACAATGCACCCTCCTCACCTGGGTCTGCCCAACCCTCAGTTCTCCTTCCCTTCTCCAAGGTTCTGGGGTACTCACCCTGGGGGCAGTTGAATCCTGGGGGACAGGGCTGGCAGGACTGGGAGTCCAGGTCCTTACTGCGATAGGTTCCTGCTGCACAAAGGCGGCAGCAAGTCTCTTCAGAGACCCTGAGTCCACTGGCATTCAGGGCCTGGGAGCCCCCAGGGCATGGGAGTGGAAAAGCACTGCCCAGGGGGCAGTAATAGGGAAACACACACCTACAGAGACACAGACCTCAGGCTCAGCTTTGTGGCGGTGGGCCTGTGGTTTACTATAGCTTTTCATATCAATAACAGGGAAGATGCTCCCAAGGCTTGGGGCTTAGTGTTGGCAGGGGAAGGGGACTGTGATATTACCACAAATAGAGGCCTTGTGTCTGATGGAACCTGACCAGATCCAAGCTGCCTTCCTGGAGGAGATAATGCCATGCTCTGGTGGGCAGGTTACTAGGCAGTGTCCAGCCTGTGACCCTGCCCACCGCATCCTGTGAAAAATGATCTAGGGAGACATCTGACTGTTGGGGTGGGGGCACACTGAGGAATACAGAAAACGACAATCTTGGACCCAGGGTTCAGGTAACCAAATAAAACACAGGGTGCTCAATGAAATTTGAATTTAGGATAAACAATGAGTTTTTGTTTGTAATATAAGCATGTCCCAAATATTACATGGGGCATACTTACACTGAAATTTTATTGTTTGTTTACCTGATATTCAAATTTTTTTAAAAAAATGTCTTTTAAGAGTTTGTTTCACATTCAACATTTCATGTACTTTTAGCTTCACTCCCCATTTACCATGCCCAACCCTAACCCAGTCTCATCCCTTTCCCACCCAGTAACCCTTCCCCTGTGTCCCTCATAGTTATACACTCCTGTTGCCTGCATTACCTCCTTGTGAATGTTGTCTCTCTGGTGCCCTATGGTTTATTGCTCCAAGGGATGTATTTCCATAGAGTATGGGGGTGCATCACCCTGGGTTGAGTGGTCTGTATGTACATCTTGTTAACTGTTAGGCTGAGAGCCATCCCCTGGAAGTCAGTTTTATTCCAGGTGCAGAATGTATTTTAGGGCCATAGTATTAGGTGGTCTCACCAGACTCCATCCGACCAGTAATTCTGGTCATTATTGAGTTTTTGGATTTTGTTCCACATTTTTCTTCTCACTCTATCCAGGATCTCCAGATTTGATCCTTTCCTGAGTGGTTGCCATTGGTAGCTGGGCACTATCTAGTTCTTCTGGTCTCTAGGGCTAATTGCTTCTAAATGCCCTTGTTTTTAACTGGTTATCGTGTGTTTTAACATGCTAACTCTGGCCACCCTACCAGGGATCTATCTAGGGGTGGTGGCAAGTAGGACATGGCAGCCTTGTGAGCCCTGGTAGCCATTTGAGGTTGGGCACCAATGAGAAGCTTCTATTGGTTATCACAGATTTTATCACCAGCTATGAGAGATCAATCAGCAATTTAACATGTCTTTCCTTAGGTAGTATTTTCTGTAAATAGGTCCCTAATATCCTACACAGGATGGCCCTCAAAAGTAATAAAGAACATCACAATATGCCTTCCTTCTCATTCTCCCTTTCCTGGGATGAACTAGGGTCTGGGTTGCATGTGAAGGCCCTAGCTCTGAAGCCAAATCTAAGTGTTGCCCAGGACCTTATCTCTGAGCCCTGCTCTTTGACTTGAATTGTTTGGAAAACTCAGGGGTTGCCACTGCAATGCAACAGGCCTAGCTGGAGCCCCTGGGGCTGAGGTGTGTAGAACCCCCAGATTCACATAGATGGTGGAGTACTCACAACTGTCCTGGGCCATCATAGGTTGAGGAGCTCCCAGGACAGGCATAGCCCCTGGGGCAGAGTGGGGGGACCCCAGTCTGGGGCCCACAGTAGGAGCCAGCCCTACAGGGGACCTCAGCCACAGCACCTGGGGAAGGCAAGGTTGGGCATTCAAGAAAAGTAGACTAGCATAGGCAAAGTGTGAAGCCACGTGGAAACAGCAGGGGCACCAACCTTAGGAGAAGAATTCTGGGTCCTTCTCCTCCCTGTGAAACTCCCAGTGTGGGCTGGGGCAGGTAGTGCATGATGATAAGAGAGGAGTCAGACCACATGTACCTGGTACCCCACACACAGAGATTTCCCAGGAGGATTGAGTGTAAGAAAAACTCCAGGGATGAAGGTCAATTTAGTGAGAATTAGAGAGCGATAGAGAAGGGAGGGACCGGAGTAACTCTGGGTGAAAGGAGAGTATGTGGGTGGGTGGGAAGTAGCAGCATGAGTTGTAGTAGAGCCCAATAACAGATACAGGCAATCAATAAGAGGCGCAATTCCTATCTGTTCTCTTCCAGCCAGAGAAGTGGAGGAGTGGAGGAGAGGTGGAGTATCAGGTGGTCAATACTCTGCAGGTCTCCCTGCCAGAACCCATCAGACTAGCAATACAGGGTGCTTTCATTGAATTTGTGTTCCCTATCTCTCTCTTTCTATTTCTTCCTCCCTCCTCCCCTCTTTCTCTCACCCTCAGTGCCAAGGGCACTCCCAGGGCACTTTCCCTGTAGCTTTTGGGCATCAGCTCCCAACCAGAGCAGGGCCCAATCAGTGGGACAAACCCAGTCATTCCCTCCTTTCTGCTCCACACCTAAGGACCTCATCTGTTCTAGCCAAACTCATTTCTCTTGCTTACAGAATAAAGGGGAGATGTTCTTTTGTTTGTATTTTGAGAAGCGGTGGAATGCACAAAAGACTGTGTTGGACTTGCTATTTCTATTTAGACACAGACAAGGAGAAGCAGGAGGAGGGCTCCAAAGTGCACCTTGGTGGTAGGGAGACCCAAGCAATGAAGTCATCTACCAGAGTGGGTGGAGGCTTCACAGAGGCCAAGCAAGGACTTGCTATACTATGACTGGCATAGTACCTGGCCTGTTCAACTATGTTCAATGTGCTTCTGAGAGGGTAAGTAGTCTGAACCTCAGGGGTGACAGTGCAAAGGGAGGGCAATAGGAAGGAAAGAGGGGGCAATAGAGAAGAAGAGTGGGCGAGGTGTGGGAGGGCAGGAAGGATCTTCAGAGCTTCACCTGGTGGGCACTCAAATCCAGCTCCACAGGGAATTGCAAAAACATTTGCATGGCCTGTCAGCTCAGCATCAGGGCAGTAGTACCCAGAGGGACAAAGTTCACATCCTTCCCATGATGAAGCCCCTGGCTCCGTTTGAAAGGTACCCGGTGGGCAGAAGAAAGCTCCCTGACCACCTGGACACCAGTGGCCTGGGGGACATGGATGGTCTTCAAAGGAAACAAGGCCTGGGGTAAAAAGGTTCAGAAAATGAAAAGGATGGCTCAATAGTGCTTTCTGTGAGCCTCTTCAGCATGCCACTCTGGGATAGCCTCTTACCCGGATATGGGCAGTGGTACCCAGGGGGGCAGGGCAGGCACTCTGCCTGACTCTGGCCTCCTGTTGCTGCCAGGTACGTGTGTTTGGGACAGGCCTGAGGTGTTCCTGGGGAACTCTCATCTCCTCCAGGGCAGTAGTGGCCAGCAGGGCACAAATATGTGGCTGGGTTTCCTGAAGAGCATGGACTGTGCTCATTTTCCATCCTTGCCCTTCCACCCTTCACTCAGCAGACCCATGGCCCTCTAAGAACCAGTACATTCCAAGCTATGACACCCCTTGAACCAATTTCTCTTTCTGCACCATGCACCACGGTGGGCTACTACCTCTCCCAGGACTCACCTGCTTTGCACCAGTGCCCAGGGGGGCAAGGCTCACAGTCTTCCCTCTGTGTGGCTCCAGGGGTAGCCCTCAGGGTATGAGGGGGACACAGGCTTGGCTGTCCACTGCCCTCTGGGCAGTAAAAACCTATTTCATACAGGGTCACTTTGGGATCTTCTAGCAGCCGGGCAGCTGCCCACTATGGCAGCTGGAAGAAGATGAATGTAGGGGACACACATCCAGGGGCTGGCCTAGGGATTCTACTGGTCCAGATCTGAATTTTTAGCCCTGATTCAAATTCCTTTGTGCCTTTTGTCAAGCTATTAACCATCCTGAATTACATTTTTGTATAACAACTATTTTCAATGTCTGCTTTTGACTAATGGAGTCAAGGTGGCACATTGGTTAAAGAACTGAGCTAACAAAAGGTTATGGTTTGGACCCACTGGCCTCTCTAACAGGAGGAAGTGGTGGCTGTCTGCCACCATAAAGACCACAGCCTTGGGAACTTTATTAGGCAGTTCTCTTCTGTCCTATAGGATCACTACATGTTGGAATCAAATTTTGGGGGGATTTTGATTTTTTGAACTCCCTAAAAATCCTTTGCTTGAGTGGGACCTGTAATGATAGCTGGGCAGCCCTAACCTTTGCCACTTTCACACATCTATTGGCAAGAAACTGGGCCACTTACCTGGTGGGCATGGCTGTGCACACAGCTGTCTCCAGGGGCAGAAGGTCTGGGACTCTCTGGGACCTGATGTTGTCAGCTCAGAGGTCCCAGCTGGGCAGAAATAACCAGAAGGACATTTGCCCCTCATTTGTCCACCCCTAGCAGTCAAAGAGAGGGAAGATGTCAGATGACCAGAATAGAGGGGCTTATCTGGAACCTGGAGGTCAATGTCCTCTTGCTGAAGGGCACTCAGTTCCATTTCAATCCATTTTGATTGTGACACAGTATGAAACTTTGTAGCTCTGACCCAGGCCACACACAAATATATTCACATATTTCACTGAAACAAAGTGAGATGCTTCAATCAATTCTAGTCTATCCTATCCTATCTCCTACCTGATCCTATCCCATCTCCACATGCTGGTCAGGTTCCATTAGGTTTATTTTACCCATAGTTTGAACCCTCTTCATGCTTCTGGGTTTCATGCATCCTTGAATTGTATTGGAGAACAAGGACTCCTTTGTAGTCCCTGCATCTTTCCTGGCAAGTTCTTTGTGCAAAGGCCTTGACCAAGGCCTGATGGTGGTATTGTGTGGAGGCAGTGGCTGTACATTTGCAGCCATGTTTATACTGGGGAGCTGTGTCTGCAGATCCCTGTGAGGACCAGCTCCTCTCTGGCCTGGTAGGCATCCTTGAAAGGACTCTTTGCCCACTTTCTCCTCTCTCTATGCATCACAGAGGTTACCTGCCCCCCTTCCAATTTTACCTGGCAAGGGGAAAACTGAGGTATAATTCCAAGAAAATGGTATGGGTCTTAAGCCTGAGGCCTTGTGTTCAGCCCCCACTTCTGCATGCTTAACAGCAAACAGTAGGCTCCCAGATTTATTTTCTCCACTGGATTTGTAGAGCTAGTGGATAAAGTGCAGTCCTTAGGGCTACCAACTGCAGGACAAATGCATACTGGAGGCCTCCCAGCCCTTCTGCCTTCACTCACTGTGACAATGAAGAGGAAGGGAAAAGTAGCACTTCAGGTCCCTTTCCTGTACCGGCTACAGGATGTTTGCACAGGTAAGGGTCCCAGGCCTGCCTAATGTTGCAAAGGCTTATGCTGGGGTTTTGAGGGACAAATTGTGAGTGACTGCTGGGGAGATGAGGAGTGAGGCAGGAGTCTGATTACTGGAGCCAGTTTTGCAGCAAGAGAAAGTCAGTTTAGACCTAGGGATGAAAGTACCTTCTGCTATTACCTTTACAAAAATAGAAAAGAATCAGCTTTGAAGCATGTTCACTTCTCTATGAAATTTGGGACATCTCCTCTGTCAGTGACCCCTACACCTATTTTCAGGAATTGCCTATCTGCCTTTAGCACATGCTGGGAATTCTTCCAGTGAGAAGGGACAGAGAGAAAAACTGTCAGTTGGCTGTCATGTCCTTGCCTGTCTGCCTTCATTTTGTCTGGCTCATGCTGGGGAGATGGGACTCACTCTTTGAGTGGTTGGCCTGATGCCATTCCTCCCAGGAGTCTGGTGGAAGGCTGGAGTCCAGATCCAGTACTCTGCCAGTTTCTACTACTCTAACAATCATGTCCCCACTGCCTAGACAAGGAAAGCAGGCCGAGAACCACCAAATGCCTTGTTCACACGGAGTTCGTTCTGAACACTCAGAGGAATCTGGGTGTCCCAAATCTCAGTCCTCAGGCCTGTTGCTGGATGTTCTGTTGTTGTTGTTATTATGTGCCCTTGAGTCGGACCTGACTCATAGCGACCCCTCCTTGGGTTTCCAAGGCAGTATCACTATGGAAGTAGGATTGCCCAACCTTCCTTCTGAGGAGTGGCTGGTGGGTTTGAACCGCCAGCCGTCTGGTTAGCAGGCAAGTGTCTTAGCCACTATGCAACCAGAGCTCCCGATGATGATGTGGGTGGTTCTATATATTGCTGTCCTTTTTATTCTCTGAGTAATAAATGCTGTTAGAAGCATCTAATGTATGCTCTGTTCCAAACAATCCTTCACTAAGAACATGTATCTGCTCTCTAATTATTCTGTTCAAAGGTTTAATTCATTATCTCTCCTTCCCCAACCAATTACAAAAGCTATTCATATTGTAGAAAATGGAGTACAAGAAAGACTTGCCCATATTCTTCGCCAACTGCATATGCTATCAGAACACTGGTATCATGTAGAAACCAAACAAATTTCTCTTATAAGGAACTTCCCTGTGATTTTATGCAGGGACTGGGCAGACCTATTTCCATCTTTTTTTTTTTTTTTTTTTTTAAACTCATTCTATCTCACTTTGAAGGTATTTAAAAAGAAATCTAGGATGTGCTAATTGTCCTGGCTTTCTGTCTTTTGTCTTAGGCTTTCTCATCCTCAAGGCCAGGACTGTGTTCCTAGAGCCTCTCAGCTCAGCTCCCATGCCAGGGTGGGTTGGTGGTCACAGTGCAGATGCCTCAGGAATGGGCAAGGCAGCTCAGAGGGCACACTTTTGTAGCAGTAGCAGAAAGGGGAATTACTCTGGGGTTACTGACCTGCAGTAGTGCCCAGGAGGACAAACTATGCAGTCACTCTCTTCCCGGAAGCCCGATGCATCCTGGGTGGTAAATGTGCCTGGTGGACACAGAGGTGGAGACCATGTCCCTGGAGGAGGGGTGGGATGGAGCATATGGTAACGATGGGGAAACTAAGTCCCTAGGGTCAGGAAGCAGATGATGAAGATGAAAGACCATGTCTGTGGACAGGGGGAGCATATGTGAATATGGGGAGACCAAATCCTTGGTGTGTGTGGGGGGACCAGATAGTAAAGATGGAGAGTCCATGATACTGTGGGAGGAGGGCAGATAGTGAAGGTAAAACACCAAACTCCTGTGGGCAGATGGTGAAGGCACCTTGTCTTATTCATGGGGGGAGAAAATAGTGAAGACAGACAGAACACATCCCTGTTGGCGAGAACAAATGGTGAAGATAAGAATACCATATCTCTGGAGGGAGCATACAGTGAAGATGGAGAGATCACATCCCTTTGGGAGGAGAAGCAGATAGTGATGATGAGGAACCCATGACCATGTGGGAAGGGAGCAGATAGCAAAGATGAGAGACCACATCTCTGTGGGCAGATGTGTGTGTCTGTGTGAGTGTGTGTGCATGTGTGTATAGTACAGGATGTGTGTATAATGTAGGTTGTGTGTGTAACATAGGATAAAGTGGGAAGAGTGGGAAATGGGGGCAGAGGGTGATACCCAAGAATGTATGTTCTCTGAGGGCAAGACTGTGACTACTCTCACTGTCTTATCTCTGCTATCAAGTATCATACCTGGTAGGTGGACACTCTGTGAGTACTTGAATGGTTGGATGAATGAAAGGCAGGAAGGGGAGGGTGTTGAGGAGAAGGAAGATGGTCTGGTAGATGTGCTGAATGAGGGTTTCTGACATACCAGCTGGGCAGTAGGCATATGCTGGACAGGGCTTGGGCACTCTGGTCCCGGGGTATGGGCAGTAAAAACCAGGTGGACAAATAAGGCAGGTGTCTGAGCCCAGGGAGGGCTGGTACTTCCCTCGGTGACACAGGGTAGGCTGAGGAGCCCCTGCTTTGCAGAAATGACCCTGAGAATAGAACACACAGTGTCATCCCTGAGATGAGGGTGGCTTGGAGTTCTCAGATGCTCAGGGGGGTCAGTATGTCATCCTTCCCAGCTATTTCAGGTCACCTGGGGCACTGAAGGTACTTGGCCATTATGACTAAAGTGAAAAGGCTAGGAAATAGGGTGGCAAAAGCAGGGAACAGGATCAGGGACTGGGAGACTAGGGGTGTTTGGGCTCTTCCTGTGGAGGTGTTGAGAACTA
This sequence comes from Orycteropus afer afer, assembly GCF_000298275.1. Classification (NCBI taxonomy): domain Eukaryota; kingdom Metazoa; phylum Chordata; class Mammalia; order Tubulidentata; family Orycteropodidae; genus Orycteropus; species Orycteropus afer. The sequence continues at coordinate 19,852 of NW_006922540.1, forward strand.
ACATAGTCTACCATTGGAGAGTTTGGTTCCAGCCTAAGACTCAGGACTGAATCCTTGCTCCCCTGGCCTCTGGCTGAGCACCCTCCCAAGAGGGCACCTGAGGGCAGAGCAGAGCTGTGGGACTGGAGGCCCCAGGGTCTGAGGGGCAGTAGAAGCCAGCTGCACAGGATCCAGTGGGTGAGCTGAGGCCCAGACTGGAGCAGAAGGAGCCAGCTGGGCAGGGCATGCAGCTGCCCTCAGCAATGCCACCTGCATGAGGAGAATTGCAAGCTGTCTTCTGTGTTTGTCCACTGGGGTGTCAGACTCATAGACTTGGTTTCACTGCTTGGTTCATGCTGGGAAGGAAAAGGGGTTGCCAAATGGGAGGTGGGAGATAGAGGCAAACACCCACCTGTGTTGTTCTGCATTGTCCCCACTGGGCAGGGAACTGGGTACAGGGTCCCCTCTGGGCAGTAGTGGCCACGGGGGCAGGGTCCGTTGAGGTGGAAGGCAAAGTGTCTCTGAGGGGTGGGGCTGGTAGCCCCTGCCTCACAGTAGTAACCTGCTGAGCAGGGTCCTTGGATATAGAAAAATGTAGACTTTTAGGGCAGGAGAAGAAGCCTCATGAGCCTGTTTTCAATCACTGCCTGGTATCTTGGAGCTATAAAAGGTCCATGTTCTTTCTCCTTCCTGCACACTACCACCTGCCTGCTGTCTCTAATCCTGTAGGATCATGGAAATTAAAGCAGGAAGAAAGAAAGAAAAAAAAAAATCAGGAAAACAGAATTACTGGGCCACTACAAAATCCTTGACCCTGGGTTCGTGGCTTCCACACAGATTCTAGCATCGAGTTCTCACTATAGTCTCAGCCATAATTTACTATGGGAGTGTTGGGAAGTTTAGGCCCTGAACTAAGTATAACAGTAACAGATACAAAGAGTAGACATTAACTATGTGCAAAGGGAGCTCTGGTGGCACAGTGGTTAAGTGCTCACCTGTCAACCAAAAGGTCAGTGGTTCAAACCCACCAGCTGCTCCTTGGCAGACAGATGAGACAGTCTGCTTCCATAAAAATGACAGCCTCGGAATCCCTATCGGGCAGTTCAACTCTGTCCTATAGATTTGCTATGAGTCAGAGTTAACTTCATGGTAGTGGGTCTTTTTGGACTATGCGGAAGTTACTGTTCTAAGTTCTTGATTTGTAATTAACTCACTCTTTATAGTAACTTTAGGAGGTGGGTGCTACTATTATCCCCAATTAACAGGTGAGAAAACTGAGACATGAGGGGCTAAACACCTCTTGCTGAGTCCCACTTGCATTAGGTAGCAGAAAAACATTCGTAGTGTGTTGCCTGAAGCCTTGCTGTTGGTCATGATGCTACATGGCCCCTTTGGTGAGAGCAGAAGGAACATGGAAGCCATAAAGGCCATGAGGGAAGAAGTGACAGGAAGTAGTGCTGAGGAGGTCATAAGGGCCAGACCCAGGCTTATCTGCCCATACTGGACACTATCTTGAAGGCAACAGAGAGCTTTAAGCAGGAGAACAGCATCAGTTTTGTGTTTCTGAAGCTGTGCTTGATGAAATACCCTCACTCTAGGCTGTCCTCAGGGTAGGCTTCTGTGGAGGCCCTGTGACTGCTTTGTTATTTCCACAGTGAGGAAGCAGTTCAATGAAGTCAGGTTTCAGGAAACTGCTGGGCATTGATACTCACCCTCAGGCTTCCAGCTGCCAATGCCAGAGCAATACCTCCCTGCAGGACAGGGCTGGCAAGCCCTGGGGGAGAGGGCACCTTTCCAGGGGTTCAGGGTTCCCTCTGGGCAAGGAAGAGCAGACACAGCTTCTGCTGAGCAATAGTGACCTGTGGGAAGGCTGGGATGAGCCTGGATCACTCCACTCAATCAAAGCACACCTCTCTAGGTCTGGAGATGCACAGAGGTCACTGCTGGAGAAGGTGGAGGTGGAAGCTGCACAGACAGTGGAGGAGGAGGCAGGGACAGTTTAGTAACCATGGCCTGGGCAAATGTCATTTTGTCAGGTGCTGTAAAGTATCCAATGTGTAGTCAGAAGGGGTGAGCTTGGGCAGAGGTGTGTGCTTCAGGAAAGCATGAGGCATGTGCATTTGTTGTGCATGAGAAGTGTGTGAGGAGGTGTTTGTGAGATGTGTGCCTAAACTGTGCATGCAAGGTGTGCAAGGAAGTGAGCATGAGGTTTGCATGTGTGTGAGGAAGTGAGAATAAGACGTATGTGAGGAGGCATGTGTGAGGTGTGTGTGTGGTGTATTTTAGGAAGTGAGTATTAGGTGTACAAGTGGTGTGTGTGTGTGCGTGTGTGTGTGTGTGAGCTGAACATGAGGTGTGCATTTGAGGAAGTGAGCAGGAGGTGAATGTGTGTTGTATGTTAGGAGATGTGTGTGAGATGTGTGTATATTATGTGTGAGGAGGTGAACGTGAAGTATGTGTATGTTTTTTGTGAAGTAGTGAGTGTGAGTTTTGCATGTGTGGTGTGTAAGGAGATGAATATGAAAGGTATGTATGTGTGCTGCACGCAAGGAGGTAAATGTGAGGAGTGTATGTGGGTAGTGTGTGCTGGAGGAAGTGAGTACTACAACTTCTGGGCTTGTCACTTAGTGAGGAAGCAGTTCAGTGACTGTTGTGATTGTGGCTGCTCTGGCTTCATAGGGGTGAGAGGAAAAGAGTTTCTCATCTTAGGAAAAGTGAAGTTGTGTGCTTTCCCTCCACCTCCAATATTTCCCCTGGAGAAATGCCTGCCCTAGGAACACCCTGGTGGCAACCTGACTACCAGGTGCCTGTTAGAGGAACTGGGGGTCTCACATCAACCACATGGTAGTGTCTTCCCCTGGATGTGGACCAGGCCATGGGTAGGCCAGGAGGTGTTCATTGTGAGCAAGATGTCTACTCACTGGGTATCACAGCTCATGGGAGTAGGGGTGGGCCTCCCAAGCCAGGCCTCTACAGAGGCAGGGCAGGGCTAAACTTAGCTGCTCAGGCCTGTTTCCTTCCCACCATGTTGCAAGGTATACATGCTCCCATAGATTTAGGACATCCAGACCTGTGAGGCCATCAGCCCTTCTCTCTTGGCCTCTTCTTCCTCCACACCTAGCAGACATCCACTGACTGCACACTGTGATCTGGGCCTTCTGCCCTTGGTAGGCTGATAGTAAGTGCTCAGTGCCACAGACAGGCAAGGTAGGATCAGCATCAGGTGATGGAGGGTGACTAGGAGTTGTTCAGTTTGGTAATGGGTACCCTGGAAGCTTTTCCTTATGGCCCACATCCTCCTCTGGAATAGGACTGTCACCATTTCACAGAGTCAGTGGACACCCAGGGAGGAGTGAGGTTTCCCTCAGTACCAAGCATACAGCACCCAGGAGCAAAGCACAGGATAACCTAGGGTCCAGTCTGGAGTTTGACCCCTGAGACAGGGGTTGGTTGGCAATAAGGATAGAGGCATTACCTTTGGGGCAGGTAGTGGGTTCCACAGTGGCAGCCTGTTGACAGTAAGAGCCTCCAGGGCATGGCAGGCAAGTGCTGGCCCCAGGCAATGGGCTGAATGTACCAGGTTCACAGGGCAGCTCACTTTGGGCCCCTGGAGGACAGTGGAAGCCAGGTGGACATCTATATCCCTGGATTCCGTCAGAGGGTGAGGGGACAGTACTGCCTCCTAAGCAGATGTACCTAAGGAAAAGGAGACTCACGGTCAGGCCTCCTCCATATGGTGGGGTTGGGTAGGCAGGGAAAAGGCTAGGAAATAGGGTACGGTCTGGGTCACCAGGTTTGTGCTAAGGGCAAAGGTGTGTGGCTGCAGGCAAGGACTATGGCTAAGTTAGGGTCACCCCTGGGACTAAAGGTGTTACAGTAGTTGTAGAATTTCCCTGAGCCTTCATCTCTAAAATGCTCTGGCCCATGGGATAGGGAACTAACTAACTCCAGCAAGACAGTTCTGGAAATGGCCCTGCATTTTTAAGAATAACATGGCTCCATCTCCATATGTTCTCTGTTTTCAAACCCTTGAGTTGGTGGGCAGGTCTTCCATCCCACAGGATGGAAGAACCAGCCCAGGGCTCTCTTGTGGCCAAGTTCAGTCTCCTGCCCTTTTAACAAAAAGCAGAGAAGAACACCCTTCACAGAAGTCATGGATGCCTATTGGCAGAAGATATCATCAACAGAGATAAAGACTCAGAGTCTTGGAGTGGTCACAGAGGGAGTGGAGGGCATCCTTGTGGTTAGAGTAAGGCCACAAGGCTTGCTGGCACACCTAGTTTTCTTAGGACTGAGAAAAGCAAGTCTGGGAGGCTAAGGGCATTTCTAGATCAACCCCTGCCTTTAAAGGATGAGGTAACTATGGCCCCCTGCCCTAAGAAGGCTGTCAGCCTGGACTGAGCTCCTCAGAGGAACTGGGAAGTGACCATGGACATTGAGGACCAATTTATGACTAGGGATCCCCATGGGCCCAGGTACAAGTGAGGGGTTTTCCTTGGCCACCCAAACCCTCTTCCAAGTTCAGGCCCAGGTCCTCACCCAGCATCACAGAGCCTGGCCTGCGAGACATGGGACAGCCCGGACTGGTTACAGTAATGCCCTGGAGGGCATGGCTGACACTGGTTCACATTCTCCAGGCCTGGGACAGAGGAGTAAAACCCAGAAGGGCATGGCATTGGGGAGCCACTTCCCCTGGGGCAGAAGAAACCAGGAGGACAGATGTCATTCCCAAAAAAGCCTGGAGCCTCCATCTGTGCAGCCAGAGAGAAGGAAGAAATGATCTGCATCAGAGCTGTGCTCTGAGGCTGAGCTCCAGGGCTAGTGACTGGTAGAAAACCATTACTGGTATTAACTCAAATGCAGCTATGTCACAAATAAGAAAATGACATGCAAAACAACCCAATCAACCTGTTGCTAACTGTGCCAAAGTAAGTCTGTGAGGACCAACTGGGAGAAACTCTATGAGAGGGAGTCTCCAACTTCATAGATCACAGGGCCGACTCAGTGGCCCTTTTACAAATCTCCTGGCCTAATTCTCCTCTCGTTGGCACTCATGGGAATCTCTCACATCCAGAGAAAGTGCAGTTTCTGTTCTAAAAGAAAAATGGGCTGAGAGGGCAAATGACATGTATCTCTAAGGTCACACAGCAAGTCAGTTACAAACCTAGAGCCAATCAAACAAACCAGTCATCTTTCCATCTATCCACGTGTCCATCCATTCATCTGCTTATCTAGCTAGTTACCTCTTTGGTATTCTGCTCCACAGCATAATGATTAAACATGCAGGCTGACACTTTTCCAATGTGGCCTTGAGCAAGTCACTTAACCCATGGGTTCCTCAGTTTCTTCCACGGCTTCAAACTTGTTCCTTTTGGTTAGAACCCCAGCTGGGAATTTGTATTCCCACCCAAATATACAAAATCAGAATCTACGTTTTAACAAGATCCCCAAGTGATTCCTATGTGTAATAAATATTGAAAACAACTGCTCTGTTGGTGGTTCTCAGAACTGGTCCCTAACAAGCAGCATTAAAATCACCTGGGGACTTCTTAGAAATGCAAATTCTCAGGTGGCGTAGGAACCCAATCGAACTGGTTTGAAGTCCTGATTTCTTCATGCCCAAAATAGAGTAATAAAAGTAACTTCTCATGGGACTGTATGAGTCAATAAGCTGAATGCTGGGTTTGACCCACCAGCATTCTACAAAAAAAAAAAAAAAGCCTTAGGCCCTACACCACCAGAGCTCTGTTTTAAAATGAGGTAATAAAAGTATCTTCTCATGGGACTGTCACGAGGACTGTATGAATCAATAAGCTGAATGCTGCCCAACACCAAGTAAATGCTGCACAAATGTTACTTATAATGATTACCATATGACAACAAATCAAAAAGGCCATCCACTGAAAGAGGAACTACTATTTATCATTTAAAAAGAAAAAAAAAAAAAAAAAAAACTCTGCCGGTTGTAACTATAAGAATCATTTATTGTCACATGGGACGTCAGAAAGGCAGCATCTGCATAGGGAGATAGGAAAAAACAAACTAACATTGATTGGAAGAGGTTAAAATGTGAAAAATATGCATACCTTCCAATCAATGAAAGATTCTGTTACTTGGCCCTGCCCTCAAGGAGCACCTACTCTAGTAGGAGAGAGAGTCATCACATAGAGGGGTTTCTGGCCAGCTATGTGGCCATGGGCTGATGCATGCTTTGATATTTCAGGCAGAGTTGGATTACCCAATAAGCAAGATAAGTATGGGTTTATTTGTGCTTACTTACTAATCTGTAGTGAATGATATCACATATATTCACCATAATAAAGATTCTGCTTGTAGGTATGGCTGGCATCTGTCTCTTCTCAAACCCTACAGCACCTTCTTACAGAATCAAAGCCTCTTTTCAAATTTGCAATCCCTAACATTGGGAGCTCTGGTAGCACAGTGCCTAAGGCACTTGACTGCTCACCAGAAGGCTGGCGGTTCAAACCCACCAGCCACTCCTCGGAAGGAAGGTTGGGCAATCCTACTTCCATAG
>NW_006922540.1:56162-79622 GCF_000298275.1 Orycteropus afer afer
CAACGAGATGGATTGACATGGTGGCTGCAATGATGGGCTCAAGTATAGCAGGGATTGTGGGCCTGGCACGGGATTGGGCAGTGTTTCGTTGTGCTGTGCATGGGGTTGCTATGAGTCGGAAATGACTCGACGCCACTTAACAACAACAACAACAACAACACATATGTTAAAATCAGGAAAAGTGTCAGGGTTGTATCCTTTCACCATACTTATACAGAATGCATATTGAAAAAATAATATGAAAAGCTTGACTGCATGAAGAAGGATGCGGTATTAGGATTGGAGGAAGACTCATTAACAAAGTGTAATATGCAGATGATGCAATCTTGCGTGCTCAAAATGAAGATGACGAAGCACTTGCAGGTGAAGATCAAAGAGAACACGCTTCATCATGGATTACATCTCAACATTAAGAAAACAAAACTCCTCACAACTGGACAAATGAGGAGCATTATGACAAACAGAGGAAAGATTGAAATTGTCAAGGATTTCATATTACTTGGATCCACAATCAACACGCATAGAAGCAGTAGTTAAGAAATCAAACAGCATACTGCATTGGGCAAATCTGCTGAAAAAGTATTAAAAAGCAAAGATGTCACCTTGACACCTAAGGTCCACCTGACCCAAGCCATAGTATTTTCATGCAAAAGCTGGAATAAGGAAAGAATAAAGAAGACTGGAGAAGAATTGATGCTTTTCAATTATGGTGTTGGTGAATAATATTGAATATACCTGGGCTGCCAGAAGAACAAACAAATCTGTCTTGTAAGAAGTACAGCCAGCCTGCTCCTTACAAGGAAGGATATAGCTAGACTTCATCTTATGTACTTTGAACATGTTATCAGGAGGGACCACTCCCTGGAGAAGGACTTCATGCTTGGTAAAAGAAAAGAGGAAGACCCTCAATGAGATGTTTTGGCACAGTGGATACAGTGATGGACTCAAACATAACAATGATTGTGAGGACATTTGGACCTTAGCTAAACTAAAACATCTACTTTGATCCTCTTCCAGTGGTGCCTGGGGAGTTAGTATTCGACCAAACTCATTGCCATCAAGTCAGTTCTGACTCATAGTGAGCCTAAAGGACAGAATAACTGTTCCATAGAGTTTCTAAGGCTATAAATCTTTATAGAAGTGGACTTCTAAATATTTCTCCCATGAAGCAAGTGGCTGGTGGGTTCAAACCCCTGACCTTTTGAATAGCAGGTGAGCGCTTAACCACTGTTTCAACAGAGCTCCTTGTGCATTAGACACTGTTGTTCTTTCTTTTATTTTCCATAGTAAGTGCTCATTGACCATGTTTACTAGTACTGGTTCGATCCAGTCAGTCTCTATAATACAGTCACTTCACATCTTTCCTGGGGATACATGTCTCCCCCACTAGATTATGAACTCCCAGAGGGCATGACCCCCCTCACATTTGCCTTAGGGAGGTTCCAATGGGAGCTGCTCTCACCGGGGAAGAGGTGTTGGAACCAGGCCCACAGTAGTACCCAGGACAGCACGGCCCCTCAGGTTCAGCCAGGCCAGCTCTGCCACAGAAGGTGCCAGGGCGGCATGGCTGGCAGTCTTCCATGTGAGCTGCACCAGGGGCCTCACGGAAAGTGCCCTGAGCAGAATGAAGAACACTGAGGTCAAGATCCTGGAAGCCCCAGGTCTGTGGGCCTCTCCGGTAAGGAAGGGGCAGTGAGGCATCTGATAGCAGTGCCAGACCTGTCTGCCCAGAAAGAGAGGAGACAGCCTGCTGGTGGGCTTCTGTGAATAGGGAGGAACTACCTCCCCAACACACACACACACACACACACACACAAACATGACTGAATAGGGTTTACTTTTTGAGAGACCATAAGTGTTTTTTTTTACTGCAAAACCCCCACCAAGTAATGTTTTAACTATAACTCATTCACAGAGTGTTATAAATAACTGACATCAAAGTCTCCTGTATAAACAGATTGTAATAGCAGTAGAGAAGAGAGAACAGGGACTCCAGCTCATTTGAGGAGGTGTGTGTCCCTTGGAGAAGTGCAACCACAGTTGGGGGACAGGGGAAGAGTGGAGAAAGGGGTTCCCAGAGGCTAAAGGCAAAGGTTGCCTGCTCACCACCTTTACTGGGAACTAAACTGGAGCCTCCGACCCTCTCCTGTTCTTCCTGCTCCCCCACCCCCAGACTTCGGGTAACTCTATCCCCATGACCTTCTTTGCCTTAAGCACACTATCAGAAGCCAACTACCACAAAATGATTCTCTGGGGTAGAGGGCTGAGGGCTAGGCTGTAGCCATGTCATGTCTGTCCTAAACCCCAGCCCAGATCCAAAGGCTTTAGACCTTTTGTATGCAGAAGTCCAGAGATGCCATGCAGAGGCTGAAGAAGGGGTCTTACCATGGGGCAGGGGAAGGGCAGTAAGCCTCGGCCTGGGCAGTAGTGCCCAGGCAGACAGGCTAGAGGTCTCGCCAGCTTTGTCTGATTGCAGAGTTTTCCTCTTGGGCACTCCTGACACCAGAGATGGCCTGGGCCCTGGGAAAGGGATTAGGAATAAGGTGATATACTTTTCTATCTCTCTAACATGTAGAATGAGATTTGGCAGGCAGTAGGCACTCAGGAAAGTGCTGACTTGAATTGGGAATGTAACTGTCAAGCACAGCCTCTGTGCATTCCCCATATACTGTGTGTGCACCTTGCTGTTGAGAAGGGAGGGGATGGGGTCCTGGGAACAGACGTCCAATCCTATGATTTCACAGGTTTTAACTGGAGCTCACACTGAGCAGAGCTCAGAGGAGCAGAGGTTAGGTGCTCTCTCAGCATCTGGCTTGGACCCACAGGGCTGTACATCCCAGGAAGAAGGATCCAGAGCTCTAGAACTCATATTTGAGGTAGCTGCAGCCCAGTGTGGCTCAGTGAGGGATTCTAGGACAACCTTGCCCTGTACTACCTCACCTGTGTCCTGCCAGGACTCCACAAGGTGTCTAGGTTAGAGCCTCCTAAGCCCGTGAGTCTCAGAACCCAGACACTGGTGTCAGGCTAGGACACTGGGTGGTTGAAGTCCTGCTGGGTTTGAGTCCCAGCTTTGCCATCTGCTGGTTCTGTGAACTTGGAAAGTCCTCTGACCCCTCCACATTCAAAATGTAAATCTGTGCTGGTGAGGCTATAAATGAGATAAAATATGTGAAATTACTTTGCAATTCCAAATCTCTATATTGATGTAAGAAGTCCCTGGGTGGCGAAACAAGTTAATGCCTTCAGCTGCTAATTAAAAGGTTAGAGGTCCACCCAAAGGTGACTTGAAAGAGAGACCTGGTGATCTGCTTCTGAAAACTGGCCATTGAAAACCCTATGCAGCACAGTTCTACTCTGACACACATAGGGTCACCTTGAGTTGGAGCTGAGTCAATGATAATTTTTTTTTCATGTATATGTAAGGTTGATGATGGCATTTGATGAGAAGGAATGGAAGAGTGTTTTTCTACAAAATCCAATATGAGCTCTCTGGGGAACAGTCATCTTGTTCAGTTCACCTGTGTGAACATGCTACGAAAGACTAAATGAAAAACAAATTCTGCCCAGCCTCTTTTTGGCCTTAAATGATGGAATTGAGGAAGTGTGGGATGAGGAGAAAATGATTGTGAGGTTTTCACTTGTTCTTTCTATCTCCCCACTGGTCACTTGTCATGTCCCTGATCTTATGACACTTCCTGAAATCACTACCAAACTTCTCCACTTGTGAAAGCTTGCCAGGGAGTCAGCTGGAGAGCAACAAGTTAATTATGCAATGCCATTCTTTCCCCGAATTGGAAATACAATAACTGTCTTTAACATTAATTATTCATGACACTCCATGCAGACAGATGACAGGCAGGGAGAGTAGGGGCAATTGGAGGAGGGCACCAACTGCTTTTTAAGTCTGGAAGAGAAATAATGTCCTGCTCACTGCTTTACATGTGGGGTGAAATGAAGTTTTCCTACCATAACCACCCGCAGCACCCTGCAGGGAAGGAACCAGATGGTGATCTCTCAGAAGCCCTCTAGAACCCAGGGCCCCTCCTGACTTGTTCCAGAGATGCTGCTTTCCAGTAGGAGGGATGTGGCTGGTGGTATTTCCCTTGCCCCCAACCAGGCTGCCACAGTGAACCAGATGTTCTGAGAGCTTAACCAGTTGTCTTTGAGTTGGACTCATGGTGGCCCCACATGTGTCAGAGTAGAACTGTTCTCCATAGCGTTTTTAATGGCTTATTTTTCAGTAGATTGTCAGGCTTTCTTTTGGGACACTTCTGGGTGGGCTCAAACCTTCAGGCTTTCAGTTAGCCGTCAAGTATGTTAACAGTTTACACTGCCCAGGGGCTCCTCCAAAGGTTTAGCCAACACTGTTAGCTTCTCAGCAGGCTGCAATGGTACCCTTCCCCCAGAATCCCAGAAGGCCTAAAGATAGGGAATTCCTCCTTCAAATCCCAATGCACCATGAAGATTCTCCCTCCTTTTTGTTCAATTTTATTCTATTCAGGTTACATCTTGAGCAAAGACTCACACCCAGCACTGAGACAGGAGAAAGAACCCCAAGCTGGCCTAAGAACAAGGCCCCATTTATCTGTCTTCCTACCCACTCCCTTTTTGCCCCAGAGGAGGTAGGGGTCTCTCCAGCCCCCACCCACACTGGAGCATACCTGGTACCCCTTGATTGCATGGTCTCCCTATTGGGATTTGTACTCTAAGGACACTGCCTCCATGGGACAGACTTCCCATGGCAGGTCTTCCACCCTCCTAGCTCAGGATCCCTCCCACACCGGGCCTCTTCAAGACAGGCAGATCTACCCTTCTTCTCAATCCCCACCCTCAGATAGACACTTACAGAGAAGGTGCCAATGCCACATGGCAGTGGGGCAGTGGTGCCCAGCTCAGGACAGTGGTGACCAGCAGGACATAGGGCACAGTCTGCAGGCAGCCCTGCATGTGGACCCTGGTGGTAGGTCCCTCTAGAGGAGGAAGAGAAAGCTGAGAGTTTGTCAGGGACTATTCTCCCCAAGAAGTGTCTCTGAATTCTGAGGTCACCATTTCTCCAAGAGAGGCAATCCCTCTTCTGCCACACTCTGGCTTCCCCACAGGGCTCAAATGCAGTGTGTCAACCTGCCTCAGCCTTGGGCAGCAGCTTCCAGAGGTCAGACTGAGGGTACAGCTGGTTCAGCCTCAAATGTAGCCTAGGTTGGGTGGTGCTGAGCTTGGATATATTAAAACCAGATTCAAGCTTATGGGCCACTGTATTTCCTGTTAAAGTCATCTGCCCCTTTGCTCTGCTGGTATTCTCTCTCCTTTTCACTGAGTTTTAAAAGCTCTTTTTATAGAGACGTAGTAACTGGATTGACACTCAGCCTGTCATCCTTATTGCAGATATCCCTCCACTGTGTTACTTGTCTTTTAGCTCTGTTTATGATATTTTTGAAGTACAAGAGCTTGAAATATTGTGGCAAATAAACCCTTCCATCTTTTCATAAATTGTTTCTGCCTTTAATGTCATGTTTAGCAAAATTTTCTCCACTCCTTCAAATTTTACAGTTATTCATCTTTATTTTGTTTTATAGTTTTATGGCTTTTTCATTCATTTGTTTTACATTAAAATCTTTATTTTATCATATGAAGGTTATTTTGGTTAATATGATTTCCACTTTTTACACTTTTGATGAAAAGAGCAAAAGGCTCACCTTACTAAGACAGACAAAGCAATAAACAGGGAACCCTAAAGTTTGGTCTGAATAATCTCTTTTGAAACCTAACCTAGAATTAACTTCTGATGCCCTTGGCCTTTGGGTAGGCCATTCTGAAGCAGACTCTTTACTGAGGATGGAGAGGGTGCCATGTCCCCTGTATGAGCCTTCCTCGCTCTTCTCTGAATTCTACAATCTTACAAAGAGTGAACTGAGAACTTCCCACTGGTACCTCCCTTCTCTGCTCCAGCCCAGAATTGATTCCCCTTCTCTCAGCACCTGGGCACCTGCAGCCTCTTGCATTCCTGTCCTGGTCCTCTTATTCCTGTGTTCATTGCTGGTTCCTGGGTCTGAGCGCTGGGCCTTATCCTTCTTTTGAAGAACAGGGCTGGGCTCCTCACAGGCACTCAATAAACACTTTGTGACATAAGTCAAAGCCCAGCCATACATCTGGACCTTTCTTACCGTGGGCAGAGCACTGGTCTGGAGGCTCCATTGGGACAGAAGGCCCCTGGAGGACAGGGCAGACAGCTCTCTAGCTGCTCATTGGCTGTCTGGAAGCTGTAAGTCCCCAATGGGCAAGGGAACTGGGTGGCCCACTTTGTACCTATTGTAGAAGGAAGAGGAGGGTCAGCGTTGCCCTCACTTGCCCTTTGGTCACTGGGTATGGGGCAGGAGGCAGGAAGCCCCTCTCACCCAGAAATTAGCTTTAAGAGAGTCCTTTTGTCTATGCTAACACCCTTTGGTGACTTCCCAGTTAGGAACTTCAACACTTCCAACACTTCCTCCAGATGTCTGCTGAGACTACAAGGCTCCTGCCATGCCCCTCCTTTCAGGAAGATCTTCCTGATATCTAACCTTCATCCCTTTGGTTATAAAGGAGTTACCTCCTGATGCATTCCTTCCAGAGAAGGTGCCAGGGTGGCACTCAACTTGCATTGACAGACCCATGCTCCACTCACCTTGTGGGCAGTAATGCCCAGCCTGGCATATTCCTGAAGGTGCCTGGGCCCCGCTGACACAGAACCAGCCCTTGGGGCAAGGCACACACTCCTCAGCTGAGGCCAGCCCTGTCTGGTTACTCCAGGTGCCTGGGAAACACTGGAACTGGGTTGGGTATCTGGTGCCTGGAGGGCAATAGTGGCCAGCTGGGCAGGGTGTTGGGGGTGAGTCCGGGCTTCCAGTTCCTGCAAACATAGTCCTGAACTAGCCCTAAAGAGGCAGAAGCTGCCATGTAGCCCCAGCCTCTGGGCAGGTGGGAAGGGCACAAGCTGGTCCACACATTGGGTTGGGGCTGGTGGGTGTTAGCAGTGGCACTGAGCATCCCCACTTGAGGCACTGGGGTGAGACCTCCAAGTGTCCTTTCTGGTCCCATCCATTGGGCACCCCAAACTATTAGTGGATGATAGATCTATGCACTCAGTCAGGTAGGTTTGCTTTCCTGGACTCCCTGCTTCAGAATGGAGCTGGTTCTCCACCCACAGGCAGTATCTAGTAGGAGGGTGAGGCTGCCCTTCCCCTCTGTACTCACCCCCAGGACAGGCCACTCCTGCAGGGCAGGTCTCACACTGGGATAAGTGGAAGAGATTGTTTTGGTTGCTGAAGGTCCCAGGTGGACAGGCATGGGCTGGAGTGTGGGGACTGGAGGATCCTGTGGGGCACACATACCTAGAACAGCCAAGAAGTTCAAGCTAGTACCCAAAAGGTGCAGTCAAGTGCCTAAATAACCAGTTGTCATCAAATTGACTCTGACTCATGGCAACCCCATGTGCATCAGAGTAGAACTGTGCTCCATAGGGTTTTCAAGGGATTATTTGTAAGTGGATCTCCAGTTCTTTCTTCCAAGGTGCCTCTGGGTAGACATAAACCACCAACCTTTCAGTTAGTGGCTGAGGCTGTTAACTTTTTTATCACCCAGGGACTCCTAGATAGATGCTCAAAGCAAAATCCTGACTGTGCCCAAGGGCCTGCTGGGTGGCTTTGGCAGAGTACTTAGCCTTTCTCTCAGCTTCCTTCTCTCCTGGGTGGCTTTGACAGAGTACTTAGCCTTTCTCTCAGCTTCCTTCTCTCCTTGAAGAAAGCCAGGATGATAAATGCTCAGGCTTCCAGTGCTCCTAGGAGGTAGGTTCTTGGCAAGTCTAGGCTACTGGTGAGATCAAGCACTTATCTGGAGGCAGTGGCCTCCTGTGAGATGGGGGGGAAGGAAGCACGTACTCTCTAATGGAGGAACTTCATACATAAGCACATCAGTGGATGGTCATTTGGTAGAGAGAGGACATGTCACTCCTCTTCCCATCTCCCAGCATAATGCACACTCATCCCAGGCACACACTCACCCAGGTGTGCACTCTGCATCAGGCCAAGCCAGCCCTGCCTGGGTGCAGGCCCTTCCTGCTGGACACGGAGTACAATCTGTGGCTTCGTCCTGTCCTGGGCGTGGGCCAAATGTGCCTGGCTGGCAAGGGATGGGGTGGATGGCAGTGCTTGGGCAGAAGTATCCAGCTGGACACCGCAGACACTGGCTGAGAGCTTGGGAGAGAGTAGCCAACCAATGAGAGTATAAATTTTCTCTCCAGTTAAGTTCCCTGTGCCTCAATATGTTGTCGTTGTTGTTATTATGTGCCATCGAGCCGGACCCAACTCATAGCAACCCCTCCTTGGGTTTCTGAAGCAGTATCATTACAGAAGTAGATTGCCCAACCTTCCTTCTGAGGAGTGGCTGCTGGGTTTGAATTGCCAGCCTTCTGGTTAGCAGTCAAGTGCCTTAGGCAGTATGCTACCAGAGCCTCAACATAGGGAGCTCTTTTTCTCAATGCCAGCCATATTATCCCTCTGACCTCATGATCTACATAAAATAGTCCAGGGTGGCCTTGAATTTCCTCTGTAGCTCCTAATATTCCCAACAGAGTCCAGAGAGCATGGAACTCCCAGAACTGGACAGTGGTTTTGAGACTGGCCCTCACATGTCCTGGCTACACATCTAGATGTAGCTTCTGATGTCCACCCTTCAGCCAGGGACTAGACATGTTCCTAGAGACATTATCAGCATTACAGGCCTCTGCCTCAGTTAACTATTTTATAAGCCCTCAATTCACGAGGTTATTTAGAGTCAGCATCACTCTTGCCATTTTACAAAAGGAGGATAGGATTCAGAACTGACCTGCTAAGCAGGAGAGGTTAATGTTGGGTTGGGGGCTCTCCTTCTTGATGTTGAAGCTCCCAGCAGGGCATGTGACAGAAGCAGCCCCATCTGTGCTAAAGTGGCCTGTAAAGAGTCAACATTTTGAGAACTTTTTTGGCATAATCAAACATCTTAAGGTAATAAAGATGGGGACTTAGGACCATAGCCCTGGGGGACAGCTAACATAACTTACAAAGAAATGTTCTATATCTTACTTTGGTGAGCAGGGACTGAGATCTTAAAAGATGTGAGCAGCTATCTAAGGTGCAACTATTGTTCTTTCTTCTAAATCAGAGCAGAGAAGAGTGAAAAAAAAAAAAAAAATAGAAGATGCATGGTAACAATATTCCAAAGGGATAATGGACCATGTAAACTCCAGCCTCCATAAACCTGAGACCAGAAGAGCTAGATGGTGCCCAGCTACCAATACCAACCACTGTGAAAGGGATCATAATAGAAAGTCCTGGATAGAATGAGAGAAAAATGTGGAACAAAACTCATATTCATAAAAAAGACAAGGTTACTGGTATGATAGAGAGTGGTGGAACTCCTGAAACTATGGCCCTCTTTCAGTTCTCAAGTCTAGAACTAAACTCACACTCATGGCTCAACTTTCAATCAAATTATATATGGGACTATAAGGTGAACAATAACACCAGGGAAGTACCACTTTCAGAACAATCAATATGAAATATCAAAAGGGCAGTATTTCCCCAAGGATAAAACTCAGAAAGCAGGAAGGGATAGGAAATAAAGAAGAATGGAAATGGTAAATACAGGAAGGAAGTGGGAAGAATATCATTACATTGTGGGGATTAAAATCAATGTCACAAAACAAAATGTGTGCAAATCGTTGAGTGCAAAACCAGTTTGCTCTGTAAGCTTTCATGCAAATCGCAATACAAAATTTGTTTTTTAGAAGAAGAAAGAAGAGGAGGAAAAGAAGAAGAAGAAGAAGAAGACATGTCCTGGGAGAAGAAGCCTATTTTGGTGGGTCCATCAAAGCCCAAAGAAATTATCTCTGGAAGGAGCCATTGCCATCATCTGTTCACACCTCTGTGGGCGTGGGGTTCCAGGAGTTTCCTTTCTTAAAAGGAGGTTCACTTGAAACATGAGCTATCTTTGTTGAAGAAAGACAGAGTAGGGAGAAGTGTTCTGATGTACTGGAATCACATGTAGTAGAGGGAGGTTAGACTGAAGGTAACTAGGTCAGATGACCTCTAATTCTCCTTCTATCTTGATGTTTGTGGGTTCTGGAATGGAGGTCAGCCCTCTCTAGGCCCCTCCCTAGCCCAAGCACCATAACCCATCCCATTCCTCTCTGTCATTCCTGATCCTGTTTCTAATAAAACAGGAAGCAATGGGGACTGTTGATAGCTCAAATCTGCAGAGGGATGAAGAACATAAAGATTTTGTGTGTTTGGGGCTACAGAGCAGGGACAAGATAGCTCAATCATCATGGAGAGCAGCCTGCTTGGAAGGATAAAGCTCTTGTCTCAGAGGAGTTGTTCAGTTGCCATTATTCACTCTTTAACCATAGAGTTCCTGGCTTGACTATTAGTAATCTCAGATCTGATTATAGTAGCGACCATTTACTGAGCAATTTGTTTACTTTGATCTTTGTACATACAACTTCACTTAGTGTACGTTTTTAGACACTATTATTATCATTCCCATTTTAGAAATAAGAAAAATGAAGCTTGAGAATTTAGTAACTTTCACAAATTTGCACAAACTGACCAGAGAAATGTCTTAATACATTTCAAAACACTGAAATATTAGAGAGTATGTTTTTCACCACAGTTAAGTTAAATTAGGAATTAGTAAGGCATTTAGAGAAGCCCCAAATATTGGGGAATTAAGTAACACACTTCTACATAAACCACTGGTCAAAATATATCACAAGGGGATTAGAAAACTTTTTAGTTTCAATAGCAATGAAAATACTACAGAATAGTATTTGGGGAATAGCTGAGTAGTGTGTAGATTCAAATTTATAGGCTTAAATGTGTACATTAGAAAAGAAAAAAAAAGTGTAAAATCAGTGACATCTTTATATCTTAACTCAACCACTGCCATGGATTCAGATCTGACTCATAGTGACTTTTCCTTGGGTTTCCAAGGCAATGTCACTACGAAAGTAGATTGCCCAACCTTCCTTCCAAGAAGTGGCTGGTGGGTTTTAACCACCACCCTTCTGGTTAGCAGTCAAATGCCTTAGGCACTACACCACCAGAGCTCCCCTTTACATCTTAGGAAGTTAGAAAAAGGAAAGAAAAATTAATACCAAAGTATAAGGAAGGACATAATAATAGCAGAAATAGTAAAAGAGAAAAGTAAACAAGAAGAACTCAATAAAACCAAATGCTAGCTTTTTAATGAGATGGTGCCAGGCTACCATAGTCAACCACTCGGAGGGGAATCTATGTAGGAGATCCTGCATAGAGTGGGAGAACAGTGTAGAACAAAATGCAAAATCATTTAAAAAAAGGGGGGAGGACCACATTTGCTGGTCTGATAGAACCTGATGGAACCACTGACACTATGGCCCCTAGCTGCCCTTCAGGTCTGGGATTGAACCCACTCCTATGGCTTCCAGCCAAACAAAAGACAGGCATATGAGGTGAACATTTACATTAGATAGCTACACTCCTTGGAGAGATCAGTCATGGGAGAATAGGAAGCTGTGTATGCACAGGGAGACAGCTCAGGGGGCAAAAGGGGGCAGCACAAGGAAGAGGTAACTATGGGTAGGAAATGGGATGGGAACTGTTGCATTGTCGGAAATTGTAGTCAATGTCATGATACAAACTGTATGTGAGCTGCTGTATGGAAAGTGAATTTGCTCTGTAAACTTTCACCCAAATAACAATTAAAAAAAAAAAAAAAAGAAGCAGCTAGTTCTTTAGAAAGATCATTAAAATTTATAAAGCCCTAACTAGACTAATTAAGAAGAGAGAACACAAATTACTAACATCAGGAATTAAAAGGAGACATCACTACAAATAGTATATTAAGAGGGTAGCATGGGCATAGTAAGGACGTTTCATTTTACTTGGATCCACCACCAACACCCATGGAAGCAGCAGTCAAGAAATCAGACCTTGTATTGCATTGGGCAAATCGGATTCAAAAGACCTCTAAAGTTTTGAAGATCAAAGATGTCACTTTGAAGACTAAGGTGCTCCTAATCCAAATCCTGGCATTGTTAATCGCCTCATATGCATGGGAAAGCATATGATAATAGATAAGGAAGACCAAAGGAAAATTGATGTCTTTGAATTGTGGTATTGGTGAAAAAGAGTGAAAATACCATGGACTTCTAGAAGAATAAGCAAATCTGTTCTAGAAGAAGTGCAGCCATAATGTTCCTTAGAAGCAAGAATGCCAAACTTAATGTCACCTACTTTGGTTATGTCATCAGAAAAAGGACCAGTCCCTAAAGAAGGATATCATGCTTGGTAAAGTGGAGGGTAAAAGAAAAAGGGGACGATCCTCAACAAAGACAAATTGGCACAGTTGTTCCAATGATATGCATAACAAGGATTGTGAAGATGGCACAGGACCAGACAGTGTTTTCATTATGTTGTACATAGGGTCACCATGAGTCAGAGCTGATTGACAGCATCCAACAACAACAATAACAAGCAAATAGTAAGAACAACCATGATTATAGAATTAAGTGAAATATAGAGTTACTTGAAAAACATAGTAACAAAATCTTCAAAGAAATAGAAAATCTGAATAGCTTTAAATTTAATAAAGAAATTGAATTTGTGATTAAAACCTTTCCACAAAGAAAACTCCAAATCCCATGACTTTACAAGTTCTATATCAATGGCAGTGAGTTTGTTTTGTTTATATAATACTTAATGAAAAAATTAATGCCAATCCTCAATGAACTTTTTTAGAAAATAGAGTGGAGAACACTTCACAACTAGTTTTATAAGTCTAGAAAATTAGAAAACTGCAGACAAATATCATTCATTAACATAGATGCAAAAATGCATATCAAAATATTAGCCAATCAAATTCCATGACATGTAAAAGATAAAATGTCATGACTATGTAGAGTTTATTCCAGAAATGTAGGGTTGATTTAACATTAAAAGTAATGCTATCCACTGACTTATCAGAAAAAAGAAGAAACATAAACTCATCTCAAAGAGAAACATTGGAAAAAGTTAAACGCTCATCCATAGTAGAAACTGTCAGCAAACTAAAAATAGAGGGACTTCCTTAATCCATGTTCTGGTTACCTAGTGCCATTCT
This sequence comes from Orycteropus afer afer, assembly GCF_000298275.1. Taxonomy (NCBI): domain Eukaryota; kingdom Metazoa; phylum Chordata; class Mammalia; order Tubulidentata; family Orycteropodidae; genus Orycteropus; species Orycteropus afer. The sequence goes on from NW_006922540.1 coordinate 69,312, forward strand.
GACAAGAATATACCACAAATGTGATGGCTTGAACAAACAGGAGTTTATTCTCTTACAGTTGGAGAGGCTAGAAGTCTGAGTTCAAAGTGCCAGGCTCTAGGGGCTGTGTGAAAACCCCTCAACCTTGGGCTTCAGCTCTGGCTCGTGCTTCCAGCCCACTGAAACTAGAGACATTTCTTCACTCAGGTAGCTACTGGGTGCTGATGCTACCAAGCCCAAGGTGGACAAATAAAATGGCACAGTTGTGATGTTACCAAACCACATGGCAGGCCATTAATTTAAGTGCATCGAAAGTCCCAAGGTCAGCATAGCATTTCAGGCTGCTGAACAATGACACCGCTACATGTAGGGTTGAAGCGTGCCATAAGCTAGAGACCATTCTCTAAGTTGTTTCTTATATACAGGAAGCAGACCACATCCCTAAAGCAGCTACTCAGCTGCTTGTGGTAGGTCCCACCATGGAGCTGATTGCTGGTCTCATCATGGGGAATAACTACCACCAGCTGTCCAGCCACTCAATCAGCTCCAGCCAAGTTGACACACAACTTTAACCACCACAGCCTGATTAAAGGAACCTATAAAACCCTATAGCTAACATCATACATGATGGTGAAAGACTGAATGTTTTTTCCTTAAGATCATGAAAAAAGCAAGAATGTTCAATTTTATTCAAAATAGTACAACTAAACTCCTCAGAAATCTGCAAGCACAGTTAATATAACCAATAAATGAAAAAGCTAGGTTACAAACTGAACTATTAGCTGAAATATTGGAAGTTCAAACCACCCAGAAGGTAGGCTTCGTGATCTGATTCTGAAAGGTCACAACGTTGAAAACCATATAGAGTAGTTCTACTCTGCACACCTAGGGTTGTCATGAGTCAGAATAAACTCAAAGGAAACCAACAATAACAACAAGTGTTTCAGCAACTCACCCATTCTACAGAACTGCTACCAAAAAAATGAATGAATTAGGCAAGGTTGAAGGATATAAGATCAATATACAAAAATCAATATTAACAATGAATAGTTGAAAATTTGAGAAAAAATACAATTCTGTATACAATAGCATCACCAAACATGAAATACTTGGGAATAAATTTAATAAAATATGTTCAAGAACTGTACACTAAAAGCTTAAGATACTGATGAACAACACTAAATTTTAAAGGCCCTTGACTAAAGTAAAGAGCCCCGATGGTGCAATGGTTATAGCATTCAGATGCTAACTGAAATCTCAGTTGTTCAAACAGACTAGCTGCTCCATTTATTATTGTAAATCCTGAATACAAGACATCCTTAGGAAATGTTCCACCTTAAGCAAATTATTCTAACAATCAGTTCCTGGATTATCTCTGTGTAGCTATCCTGTGACTATACACAGAGCACTCCCAGGAAGATATTCGTACATAGAATGTGTTCCTGTGAGTAGTCATATGTAAACGACTTGTCATCATTCTGTTAACTATTTTGCAACATTAATTACTTTTTTTTTGTCAACCAATTATTACTTTCCGCTCATAAGTGGATCTAACCAACTTTTAAAAAAACCTCCTTGAGAATGTACCACCTCCAACCACTTTACCTTACTAAGTACCAATGACAAACTTTCAGCACTGTTAGCTTTTTGATTCTCTCCCTATAAAAATGAAACTGGACGTCATACAGGAATTCTATTTCCTTAGCAGAACTTCCTGTTTTCCCCATTTGACGGTTTTGAACCATCAATACACTTCTTCACTTTAAATTTTAACAGAGACTCCAGTTTTATTCTACAATATTTCTTGGCATAGTCAACAGGATCCAAAGGTGATTTCTTATGTTCAGCAAATCTCAAGGAATCTTGGACTGGAGTCTGGTACCAGCAAAAGCCCTTTTGAATTCTTCTATCTCCATGAGCTCCCAGGACTCACTCAAAAGTAAGTATCCACAGATTGAACCACCATGGTATGGTGAGAATGGCTCTCTGAGGTTTATTGTTAAATATTCTGTTGTTACTTTGTTTCTGTTCATGGCCCAACAGTTTGAGAGTTCCTTTGGTAGGACTCCCATCTAAAGGTGAAAATTTTCTTTTTAATCACAATTCTTATGTTTATTCCTGTGTCACATTTTTATCCTTTTCAGGACTGACATGTAACATGAAAAATTATTATGTTTGCTCTTGCATTGTGAACTCAGTCTTATGTTTCTCTAGGTAGCACATTAAGGTCTTAATTGCACCTTTCAATTGCATGTGCTGGTAACATAGTAAGATAGACAATGCCACATCAAAAGATCAGACAAGATAATCTCCTAGGACAACTGTGGCTTACATGAATAAGCACTATGGCCCCAGTACAATTTTGTACATTCAAAGTTGGCATACACTTACTAGGTAAGGTTCAGAAAAGACAATAGCTATTATGGGGAAGTTTTGACCTAGGTAAATTAATTTTTCTGTACAGTAAATTAAAGTCAAGAGGTTCCTGAATTAAATAGTCTTGGGGGAAACCTATTTCAGCTGGTGACAGGAAGTGTCCAAAAGATATCAGGATAACAAATTTGCCTCTTTACAGAAGGCTATTTCAAAGCCCTTAACCAATGGTTAAGTGCTTGGCTGTTTATGAAAAGGTGTGTGGTTCAAACCCATCAGCCATTGCACAGTTGAAAATGTGACAGTCTCCTGCCATAAAGATAAGACACCCTAATTTGTCCTGCAGGGTCATTATGAGTCAGAATTGACTAGATGGCAGTAGGTTTATTTCAAAGCAGTGTAAACAATTAAAAGATTTACAGTGCTAGAGCTCTAAGCCGATCTCCTGACCTGCCTTCTCCTACCAACTCTCTGCCACTACCTCCCTTACAACTACTTCTCTTTATGCTTGTCTTTACCCCTCTACCTTCTTATGTTTCAGGAAATATGTCACCTGAGCTGTATTTTTTTTTTCCCAAAAGAAACAGTAGAAGAAAGTAAACCTATTCCTGGAATGTCTTTCAAGATCAGATCCTCAGACTGAACTAACAACAAGTTCTTCATCACAATCACCTTCACTTGCTGCACATTCAGTTTTAAATCATTGATAAGACTCTGATCTGTTTCTTGCACTAAAGTAAGGCTAAATAACAACCATATGCACATGGTCCAACTTACCTACACATTCTTAGACACAATTAGAAATGGATCTCTGTAACACAGAGACTGCCTGTAATGGGAAAAGTTTCTCTGATTTTTTTTAATGCATTTTGTTGAAATATAATTTATGTACAGTGAAATATACAAAACTAAAGTTACATAGGTCAGTGCATTTTTTTTTTTTTTTGCAGTGTTCCCTCCCCTCCCCTCCTACCCCTGGCAACCAACAAAGAAAGTTTCTCTCTATATGTAAACCTTTTCTTGACTCTCCACAACAATGAACTAATACTATATTTGTCCTTCTGTAATTGACTTATTTCACTAAGCATAATGTCCTCCAAGTTTGTCCACATTATGTGGTGTTTTGCAAATTCCACATTATTCTTTAGTGCTTCATAGCATTCCATTATGTGTATGTACCATAACTTGGTCATCCACTCTTCCACTATAAATCTTAGAGTTAACTTCCTTGCCAGATATGTAATTATCAGCAAATATGAATTTGTTGCTGTCATTTTTGTTATGTGCTTTTCTGTGGTGTTGATTTCTTTGTTCCATATAATTTTGTATGCTAAGCTCATTTTGTTCATGAATTGCATTATCATTTCCTTCATTGCTATTGTTTTAGTATTTGCTGAATATTTATGCTGGTCCTCTTTTTTGATGTGAAGTTTTATCATTTTTCTTTGAGGCTATAGTTTTGTTCCCAAGTTTGGAGCAGTCGATTCTATCTTGTAGTTGTCTTAACTTCTCTACCATCTAGAAGTTCTGTAACAACACAATTTTTCCCCTCTTTTTGGTTTGTAGTTGCCCTCATTTGTCATTGGTTTCCCTGGTTCCCTGTTTACAATCTTGTAGGTTTATTTACTTTGGATACTTCCATAGCTGGGTTAGTTTCTGGGATATATCATCTTGTGTGTTAATGATCAGTTGTTGTTGGCTGTTGTTGCTTCTCTGTCCAAAGGGCTCCCTTTAGAATGTCTTGTAATCTTGGTGTTGTTTTAACAAATTCCCTTAATGTCTGCTTATCTGGAAATGTCTTAATTTCACCATCATATTTGAGGGACAATTTTGATGGGTACATAATTCTTGGTTGGAAATTTTTCTCTTTCAGGGTTTTGTATATACCATCCCATTGTCTTCTCACCTGAATGGTTTCTGTCAAGAAATCCAAGCTTAGTCTTATTGGTTGCCCCTTGCAGGTAACTTTTCGTTTTTCCCATGCTGCTCTCATGATTCTCTGTCTTTTGTTTTGGTAAGTTTGATGATGATATGTCTTGGTGATTTTCTTTTGGGGTCTATCCTGTTTGGGGTTAATTTGACTTCCTGAATTGATAGATTCTCATCTTTCATCATCCCAGAAAAATTATCTTCCAACAAATCTTTGACAATTTTCTCTGTGGTTTTATTTGTCTCTTCCTATTCTGGAATTTCGATCACACGTAGATTATTCCTTTTGGTGGTATCCCACATGAACCTTAGGCATTCTTCATTTTGTTTTGATCTTTTTTCTGATTGATCCCTTTCCAAAGAAGTGTTCAGGTGTTTGCCTTTAATCTCCCTAATTCTGTCTTCCATTGATTCAATTCTGCTCCTTTGCCAATTCAATGTCTTATCTATATCTGAAAATTTAGTATTAATATTCTGGATTTCTGTGTGTAAATTTTGTATCATTTCTAATTTTTCATTTATTTTGTCATTTTGTTCTTGTATTGTCTTTTGAAATTATTCTAGGGTTTTCTCTGTGTTTTCTTTGATCTGTTTCTCAATTCATTGAAGATACTGAAATATAATTATTTTGAATTCCTTATCAAGGAGTTCCAATGCTGCGTCTTCCTCAGAGATGTGTTTTGGCTCTGTATCCTGGTCCCTGTTTCTCCTGTTTTATCTTTCTTCTTTGTGTGGACTGTTATGCTCTGTTGTCTCTGAGGCATTGTGACATTTTTGTGTTTATATTTAATTGGTGATTGTATGTTGGAGTGACTTGCCCGTGATTTTCATTTTCTTTGTTTTGTTTTACGTTATCTATTCAAGCAGGGTACTGTGCTCCTCTATTGGCTAGTTGACAGTACTTATACACTTACCACCTGTCTCCTTTCCTGTTGTCAGTCTCTTGCATGTGCCTGCTGACCTTGGCGAACAGAGCCTATTCTTAGGTCCCTGGAATCCAAATCAGAATACTATCACTTTAAAATCCAAAATGGTTGCCACTTGTAAAGATTCAAAATGGCTGCACTCTCAGTCACTTTAGATATCCAAAATGGCTGCCACTTGTAAACATTCAAAATGGCTGCACCTTCAGTTACTTTAGATATCCAAAATGACTGCCACTTGTAAACAATCAAAATGGCTGTGCCCTCCAGAGAGTGGCAAGTCAACGGCTCAGGCTGTCTCTCTCCTTGCTGTTTCTCTTCCTAGTCATAGGCCACCAGTGCAGTCATCCCTGCAGCCCTTGGTGACCAGTCGATTCTCAGGTCCCAACACCACTTACAAATATTCAGGCAGTTGGTCCCATCAGAATAGCTGACAGGCTACAGCTCCAACCTTTTCTGTATTCACTTTTTCATTCAGGTTTTTCCACTAGTTGGTGCCTGATCCACTTCTGTATAGTTCCTTTCAAAGCTCAGGGCTCCAGGATTATCTTCTGTATCTCTATCAATTGTTTTTTCTTTTCTTTGTTGAAGAGGGTCTGTGTTGCTTCCTCCATTTTACCAGAAGTAACGATTTTTTTTCTTGTTTAATCAGCTATTTAAACAGTTTCAAGAAAGCTCCAGATTAAATATCTACTGTTGAAATCTCTGTAGCATTTTATGCTGTTTTTGTCAGGACTTGACCATGAACTTGCAGATAATGACCATATTAAAAGAGAACCAACTAGACTGGAAGGTCACATCCATTGTTAAGATAACCAATCTTGCTCAAATTATGTGTCCCATAGTTTGAATTGGCTCAAACTCTGGACAGAAAAGAAACGCCCAAATGAAAGAAACTAATGATGCTCCAGTTATGACAATTGCAGTCCCTCAATTATAACACATTCAAAGTTTATAGGGGAACTAAACATAAGAACACCCAGCCAGGTGCCTAATCATATTTGCTATTATAGTAAAAACCTTAGGCATTTTAAAAAGGATTGTGTGCAATTTAAAAACAAGGCTATTCACTTCTGTTTAATAGTTTTTCCACTAAAATAGAATGAGGTGTTTGCAGGGATGCTCTAGAGGCTTTTCCGATGGTGGTATTATTAAATTTTCATGTAGAAAATGTTGTTCAATTTATTGGAGAACAACATAAATTTCTGATAGATTTGAGTGATACTCTTTTAGCAATCGACCCCACATATTTACAAAAGCCTTTACCCCAGAGTTCAAAAACTACTAAAATTGTAGGGGTTACAAATCAAGAACAAATTGTAACACAGTTTTCTCTAGTATTAATGTCTTTAAGCCCCATGGAAGACATGCATGCTTTTTTCTTAGTCCTGATAAACCCCTTGCCATTCATTTGATTCTGACTCACAACAACTCTATAAGACAGAGTAGAATGACCCTATAGGATTTCTAAAGCTGTGAATCTTAAAAGAAGCAGATTGCCTCATCTTTCTCCCACAGAGGAGCTTGTGGAGATGAACTACAGATCTTTTTGTTAGCAGCCAAGTGCTTTAACCACTGCATCACCAGGGTTCCTCTTAGTCCTGCTCCCCCTGTTAGTTTAATAGGAATAGACCTCTTAACTAAATGGAAATGTCTTTTAAAGTGATTGAAAACAGGAAATTTTCTTTGACCTGCCCAGTGTCCTCTGATTTTAACTCTGAGGATACTTTACATACAAAAGAAGTCCTTTGCCACTTACAAGCCCTCAGCTTATCTCCTTCAAACCAAAACTCTCCTATTGTACCTGTAGATTCCATTTCAGCTGTACCTGATGGTTTTTGGGCTACCAGTTCCAGCAGTAGTGCCTAAGGCATCTGACTGTTAACCAGAAGGCTGGCAGTTCAAACCCACCAGCCACTCCCTGGAAGGAAGGTTGGGCAATCTACCTCCAAAGTGTTATCACCTCAGAAATCCAAGGAGGGGTGGCTATGAGTCAGACCTGACTCAACGGCAGTGGGTTTATTTCCACCAGTGTTGGCCAAATGCTACCTGCATACCCTATTAAGGTTCAAAAGTTGTCTCTTAGCTGCTCTCAAGTTGGCTCCAACTCAGAGTGACCCTGTGTACAACAGAATGAAACACTGCCAGATCCTGCACCAGCTTCACAATCCTTTCTGTGCAAGAGCCTAACGTAGCAGCCACCATCTCAATTCATCTTGTTGAGGGTCTTCCCCACTTTCATTGACTTTATCAAGCATGGCATCTTTCTGCAGAGACTGGTCCCTTCAGGACCAAAGTAGGTGAGATGAAGTCTGGCCATTCTTGCTTCAAAAGAGCATTCTGGCTGCACGTCTTCTAATACAGATTTGTACACTCTTCTAGCAGTCCACAGTATTTTCAGTATTCTTCACCAATATCAAAATTCAAAAGCATAAATTTTCCTTTGATCTTCTTTACTCATTGTCCACCTTTCACATGCATATTACATGATTGAAAATACCATGGTTTGGATTAGATTCACATTAGTCTTCAAAGTGACATCTTTGTTCTTTAACATTTTAAAGAGACCTTTTGCAGTAGCTTTGCCCAATGCAGTACATCATCTGATGTCTTGATTGCAGCTTCCATGGGTGTTGATTATGGATCCAAATAAAATGAAATCCTTGCCAACGGCACTGTTTCCACCATTTATTATGATATTGCTTATTGGTCCAGTTGTGAGGATTTTAATTTTCTTTACATTGAGCTTTAATCCATACTGAAGGCTGAATTCTTTGATCTTAATCTGTAAGTGTTCCCAGCGAACACTTTCAGTGAGCAACATTGTGTTGTCTGCCTATCACAGGTTGTTAATGAGTCTTCATCCAATCCTGATGTCACAGTATTCTTCCTATAGTCCAGCTTTTTGGATTATTTGCATAGCATAAGGATTGAATAAGTAAGGTGAGAGGATACAAATCTGATTTTCACACACTTGTGAAACGTTAATTTTCACACCTTTCCTGATTTTAAACCATGCAGTAACCCCTTGTTCTGTTGGAATGACTGCCTCTTGGTCTATATACATGTTCCTCACAATTAAATGTTTGCAATGTTTTCCATAATTTGTTGTAATTCACACAGTCATTTGCATAAGTCAACAAGCACCAGGTAAACATTTTTTTCTGGTATTTTTTGCTTTTAGCAAAGACCCATCTTTCATCAACAATGGTATCCCTCATTCTACATCTCTTCTGAATTCAGCTTGAATTTCTGGAATTTCACTGTCAATATACTGCAGCAACCATTTTTGAGATATTTTCAGCAAAATTTAATTGTGTATAATATTAATGATATTGTTTGATAATTTCCACATTCTGTGGGATCACCTTTCTTTGAAAGGGGCAAAAACATCAATCTCTTCCAGTCAATTGGTCAGATAGCTGTCTTCCAAATTTCTTGTCACAAATGAGTAAGCACTTCCAATGCTGCATCCATTCATTGAAACATATCAATGAATAGTTCATCAATTCCAGGAGCCTTGTTTTTTGGCAATTCCTTCACTTAAGCTTGGACTAAATAGTTGAATGTTGACCAATTATTTTTGATGCAGTGACTCTGTGTATCCCTTCCCTCTTCTTTTGATACTTCCTGCATTGTTCAATGTTTTGCCCATAGAGTCCTTCAATGTTGCATTCGAAGCTTGACTTTCATCTTCAGTTCTTTCAGCATGAGAAATGCCAAGTATATTCTTCCCTTTTGGTTTTCTAACTCTAGGTATTTGCACCTTTCATTGTAATGTTTTACTTTGTCTTCTTAAGCTGCCCTTTGAAATCTCCTGTTCAGATCTTTTATTTCATCATTTCTTCCATTTGCTTTAACTACTCTCCATTCGTGAGCAAGTTTCAAAGTCTCTTCTGACATCCGTTTTGGTGTTTCCTTCCTTTCCTGTCTTTGTAATAACTTTTTGCTTTCTTCATGTATGATGTTATTGATGTTTTCCTTGTAAAATGTCAGACAATGTTACATTACTATTCATAAGGCTTTCATTGGCCAACTTTTTCAGAACTAGATGGCCCCATCCTTCTTCCCAACCTGTCTTAAGCTGGAAGCTCCACTGAAACTTATCCACCTTAGGTGACCTTAGTGATATTTAAAACACCAGTAGCATAGCTTCTAGCATTACAGCACCACACAAGCCACCACAGCATGATAAACTGACAGATGAGTGGTGGGAGGTTCAAATAGACACCTCTAATCCTCTACCTAAAATAATTCAATATCCCTTAAGTCAGGAAGTTAAGAAGGATTAATTCATATTATTCAATATTTTATAACAAAAAGACCTTATAATTTCTTGCACAAGACCCTGTAATACCCCTGTATTTGCAGTAAGGGAGACAAACAATTGACGAAGCAGATTTTCACAAGATCTGTGTGCTATTAACCATATTATTAGGCCATGTTTTCCTATTGTACCTAATCCCGATCTGCTGCTTTCTAATGTGCTCTGGTGAAACCACTCATTTTATAACTCTTTGCAGTGCTTTTTCAGTATTCCAGTCTACCCTAATAGTATATTTTTATTTGCTTGCACTTGGTCAACTGTGGAGAGAGACAAAATATACCTGGACATTGAGGCCACAAAGTTTCATTGAGTTCCCCACTAATTTATCTCAAGTTATGCATGCTGATTTGCAGCTAAAATTTGCTCACAGATCTACCCCACCGCAATATGTCAATGACCTCATCTGTCCCAAATCTTTTCAGTCTTGTCTAGAATATGTTGTTGTTGTTGTTAAGTGCCGTCGAATCGTTTCCGACTCATAGTGACCCCATGCACAGCAGAACGAAACACTGCCCGATCCTGCGCCAGCCCAACAATCCCTGCTATACTTGAGCCCATCATCAACAAGGAAAAAAAACAACAAAGTTACAGAAGATCTCAACAACACAGCCCATCATCGCAGCCACCGTATCAATCCATCTCCTTGAAGGCCTCCCCCTCTTTTGTCGACCCTCCACCCTACCAAGCATGACATCCTTCTCCAGGGAATGGTCCCTTCTTACAACATGACCAAAATAGGTGAGACAAGTCTGGCCATTCTTGCTTCCAAGGAGCATTCTG
>NW_006922540.1:90890-118219 GCF_000298275.1 Orycteropus afer afer
TATATATAGGAAGAGGCACAAATTAAAGGACTCCTTTGAAATTCACTGGAAAAGATGCTACTAATCCTTCTTACTAAACCCTGTGCTGTCAAATTGCAGAGTGTTAAGGACTGGATCTGCTTATCCCAACTGAAAAAGGCTGCCTTTAATTTGACTTGGACTTCTGAACTGATAGAAGGACTCAAATTAAAATTCAGATGGGAAGAGAGACAACATCAAGAGTGGACAGATTTCCCCAAAACAAGGAACGAGGCTTCAAGAAAATTCAATCAGCTAAGATCTTTGGACTTTGCCTTTTGACTGCTGCATATTTTATGATTTCAGGGATTACTACATCAAGCAGGTCTTATCATTTGGTGGTTTTGGTAGATGAAAATTTGTTGAGGTTGTTGCTTTTTGTCAAATTCTTGCTGACTTTGAGGTTGCTTTAATTTATTAACTAGATCTCCTGGACTGTAAGAGTGAACTACATGTTCTGCCTTATGGTTTTAACTAATTTTTCAGTTAAAAAATTTGTTTTTTTAACTCATTAGTTAAAACTAATACATTTTAACTTATTATGGTTTTAACTAATTTTTTCTTCCTTAATATTGTGTTTATTTTTCTGTTATTTCTTATTTTTTCCTATACTACTTAAGGCTCTTTATTTAATGCCTATGTTATTTTAGCTATTGTATTTTTGATCATCACCTTAGTATATTTCTTCAAGGCAGTTTTCCTCCATTATGAGGCTAATCTCAAGCCTTCTGGTAGTAATGCCTGACATAGGGATCCCTTTGTTAAGTAAGCATAATCAGTACTTTATTACATACAATTTCCTACCTAGAGCCATAATAAACACAAGTGCCACAACCAAGAGCACTAACCATGTTAAACTATGGAATTCACCCTGTTTCTTTACCTATCCCTTGGTACTGTGTTTTAAACTCTCTCATATGTGGACCCATTCAGGAGTTGCTCATGTTGTTGTTGTTGTTAGTGCCATCAAGTCATTTCCAACTCATAGCGACCCCATGTACAGCAGAACGAAACACTGCCTAATCCCGCGCCAGCTCCACAATCCCTGCTTGAGCCCATCATCACAGCCACCATGTCAATCCATCTCATTGAAGGCCTTCCCCTCCTTCGTCGACCCTCCACCTTACCAAGCATGACATTCTTCTCCAGGGAATGGTCCCTTCTGACAACATGACCAAAGTAGGTGAGATAAAATCTGGCCATTCTCGCTTCCAAAGAGCGTTTCGGGTGCACATCCTCCAGGACAGATCTGTTAGTTCTTTTAGCAGTCCATGGTACTTTCAGCATTCTTTGCCAGCACCACAACTCAAAAGCATCAACTCTTCTTCGGTCTTCCTTATTAACTGTCCAGATCTCACATGCATACAAGGCGATTGGAAATATCATGGCTTGTGTCAGGTGCACCTTAGTCCTCAAGGAGACATCCTTGCTCCTCAGCACTTGAAAAAGTTCCTGCGTGGTTGACCTCCCCAGTGCTACACATCACCTGATGTCCTGACTGATGCTTCCATTGACATCAATTGTAAAACCATTGTAGTTGCTCACAGTAAAAGATAATTCATTCCTTTAATTGACAACAGCTGATACCACATAGCTTTAGTAAATTTTTGTAATGCTAATAATCAAGAAGCTGTAGTGTTCCTTTGTTTAAAGAAAAAACAGAGCTAGGAGCTTTGTCTATTTGTAATAACTCCTTTGCTGAAAAACGACATGAAGAAATGAACCAGACTATCTCTTTTCCTGATACTCATATTAGTACAGGACCAATCTGTGCACCTTTTGGATATGTAGTTTTATTCAAAGGCTCCACTTGTTTGAAAGAAAATAATAATATTCAACCTTACACTTACATCCATGGTCAACCTATCCTAGGAACCCTTGGGATCCCTCTAAACTTCTAATGTTATAATGAAAGTCTTAGTTGGACAGACAAATTTGAAATTTTTAGAAAAGACCAAGATTCACAGAGTTGATTGAATCATAATGATCTGCCTGAAAACCCAGGTTTGTGGTATTACTTCTTATGGGGCTTCTTAACTTGGAGTGTGTGGTGGTTATGTTTGTGTGTCAACTTGGCTAGGCCAACTTGAGTGGCTGGGCAGCTGGATGTGGTATTCCCCATGATGAGACTGGTAATCAACTCCATGGTGGAATCTACTGTGAGCAGCTGAGTAGCTGCCTTTGGGTATGTGGTCTGCTTCCCATATATAAGCAGCAGCTTTGGGAATGGTCTCTAGCTTATGGCACCTTGAACCCTGCATGTAGCTGTGTTGTTGTTTAGCAGCCTGCCATGCTCTGCCAACTTTGGGACTTAGAATGGACTTGAACTAATGGCCTGCCATGTGATTTGGTAATATCAGGAGTGTGCCTTGTTACTTGTCAACCTTGGGCTTGGCAGCCTCAGCAGCCAGCAGCTGTATGAGTGAAGAAAAGCCTCTAGCTTCAGTAGGCCAAGAGCTGGAAGGCGGAGCTGAAGCCCAAGGCTGAGGGGCTTTCACCCAGCCCTAGAGCCTTGCACTTTGAACATGGACTTAAAGCCTCCAAATTTTAAGAATAAACTTGTGTTTGTTAAGGCCATCTGATTTGTGGTATATTTTGTCAAAGTGGCACTAGGTAACCAGAACAGTGTGGTATAGTTGAGTTACAGCATACCATCCGTAATCTGTCTGACATGATGGAAAAACTAGTTGGTAATATTGTGGACAGCCTACAGGCACAACAGAAATCTTTAAATTCCCTTGCTATGGTTGTACTAGATTCACATTTCATTAGATTTATTTTTGGCTCAGCCAGGATGAGTATGCACCATTGCTAATACCTCTTGTTGCACACTGATAAACACGTCATGTAAAGTTTAACAAGATATTATACAAATTCACCAAATGGCAACTTGTTTTCATATCATAGAAGAGAGTGAGTCTCCGTTTTTGGACATTTTTATTTGCTGCTGAAAGGACGGAGATCCTGGGTCATATATATTTTATTCACAGGATTATTTTTACTTACAATTGTAATCATTATAACTGGAATAATAAAATGTTTTATGAAATGTTTAACTAGAACTACAACTGAAACTATTAACTTAAATAATGCTCATGCTCCTCTCCCTCTTCAGTCTTCTTTCCTTCTATATGGTCTCATTTAATTCTCACCACAGCCCTCTGTGTGTGATGGGGATATGATTTTGAAGGGTCTCTAAGAATATGCGGTCTGAGGTAGCTGGACTTTGTGCCTCAGAAAACATGATGGCTCCTGGAAAGGTACAGGATAAATTGAAAGCTGTGGGCAACTTGAGAATTCTCCCCAGGTTTCATCTTTTCCAAGTGTAATCAGGAATTCATCCCAGAGCCTCTCTTTGTGAAGAAATCACCCACAGGGCAGAAGACTCTGCCCAAGTGCTATAGATTTGGCTCCTGTCCTGGTGGGTACCACTGGGGGACAACAAGGACACTGAAGGTGAGAGGGTGACCTGGTGTTGACTGACACCTATAACTGGAAGCTGCTAAGAGCAGGAATTCCAGCTCAGGTGTTCATTGTGCTGGGTGTTTTTGTAACTTCTTTGTCTCTCCACTGTCCTCTGTAAAAGAATCTCCACCAACATGCTCCCTACACATCACAGTGAAGAGGGATGAGCTTGGAGCTAGGCACACGTCCCATGCTCAGTGGGGAAAGGAGGGAGCCAATGGGAGATTGACATCCTCACTTCCAGTCTCCTCTGAATATTTAAAGGGCTACTACCCATGCCACCTCCTTTGGGAAGACTCCCTGGCTTTCTGAAGAATTATTTCTTTCTTCTCTGTTAATTCTGTATGATGCTACATGAGACTCTTCACCACCTGGAACAGTAGTTATTGAGAGTCTACAGCACTGATGAACTGTGAGGCTGTGTGACAGGCATCCTCTTCTGCACTCTAGCACAGCACACACAGTGGGTACTTTGTGAACACTTGGGATGGCTGGTCTGAGTGTTTATGTCCTTGATCCTCCATATGTCTCCATTGCTTCTCTTTTAATGACATGTCTCATGGGAATAGTGGCTTGAACCTTCAAACACTTCCATGCATATTGCCTCCTCTGGTCCGTTCAGCAGCCTTATGAAGTGTGTTAAATTGTTCAGGGTGGCAAGTCCACATGTGCTGAATCAGACCTGGGAAGAGGGAGTGTTAGCTACCTCCTTCTGAGGGAGTTATCACCTTATATTTACTTTAGTCAGGGAAAAGCATTCTTTTTCCTGACCTTAAAAATGTGCCCTCTTCTGGAGATTGTCCAATATTCTCCATGACCCACCCATGTCACATGGGGAGATGGTCACCTGCCAGTCCTTGTTGTCTGCAAGTCCTGGGAGCCAGCTGAAGGTTCTGATGGGGCACTTCCATGTTGCCCTCCTGCTTCCCAGATGGCTACAAGTGCCAAAGGAAACAGCACTAAGGACGTACACCCATATGCCTGAGAGGGCATGCATCGGGGCAGAGCAGTCCCATCTGCAGCAGAGATGGAACCACAGCCATTTGCACTCAGCCTGGATCTGTCACAAGCAAATTCTGACCCAGAACTGGTGACCAATACAGAGGGCCTGGGGTCAGGATCAGTTTCACAACACTTGAGAAGGACCCTATAGATTTGTCAGTGCAGACTCCCAAGCTGATATTGGAGTTTAGTACAAAGGGGCTTCAGGGGAAAGAAAGTAGATGGAGCTGCATTGGCACATGAGCTCATCCATCTGGTCTGAGATCAGACCACAGCATCAGATATCACTTAAAGTAAGAGTAGAGAGTTGTGTCCTTAGACAGGAGCTTGGCCACCATCCCCATTTCATAGGGGACACCTGGTTCAGGTCACAAGACAAGTGAAGCAGAGCCCATCTAAAGTCTGGCCTCCTGATATCCTCCAACCCACCTCCAATGCATTTGAAGTCAGAAGGTTCAGGACTGTGTGTATTGGAAGGATCCTGAGGCCAAGGCCACCAGCCTCCCTGGTCTTGGTCAGTCACCAGGCAATGCTGTTCTCATGGAACTCATCACACTCCAGACCACCATGAAAGGTACATGCATGGGTATGCAATGGCAAGACTCCTTCCCTGCCAAGAGATTGGGATTCCCCATCTTCCCCCCATGCTCCCTGAGCTGCTTTTGACCATCTTCCTTCCTGGGGGCTGGAGGGGGTGTTTGTTCCTTACTAAAAGCCAGCAGGACACATCAGGCAGTTCCCATCTTTGTAGTGCTGCTCTAATGGGCAGTCGATGAGGCAGAGGCTGTGACAGTAGAGATCACTGTTGGGGGAGAAGATTATAGCCCCTGAGGGGACCACAGCAGAGAGCAGGGTGAGCTGGCTTGAAACTGAGACCCTGGCTCCATGTCCATCACATGAGACCTACTGTAACAGCAGGGCCATTTCCAGCTCCAATGATAATGATTATGTTAACACATATCACATTATTGATCAACTATAATAACAAATAGGTTATCATGAGCCGGGATAAGGTAATGTTGGCTGTCTCCTGACAATGGCAATCCTGGGAACAGTCAGTGTCAGATAAAGATCATGACTAAGAGGCCCCAAGCCCCCAGAAACCTGACTCTGTGAGGAAACCACAAAAGCTTTGTTGTCATACTTATCTCCTAGAGTTTCAGGGACTCAGAGCACACTGCAGCCAGCACCATAGAATAGCAGAGCTGACATTTTATCTTCTCAGCCTCTCATTTTACACATGATCAAGAGAGGTCAGTGGACTGGCCAGAGGCCTCTATAAGCTGTGCTGGGAACAAACATAGCTAGCTGGCTCCGTCAGTGTCAAAGGCCTAAGGAAAGACCAACTGAGCTTTGTCTCAAAACTGCTCAGTAATTCCTTATGGGTGCTCCAAAAGGCTCTCCAGTATACTGGGGGAGACTTCAGGCTTTCTGGAAGGATTGACTGGATGGATTCAGATTCCAGCTCTTCTCCCTTACTATCAGTGTAATCTGGGTCAGTTACTAACTTCTCTCAGTTTCATTTTCTCTTTGATAAAATTGGGATGCAATACCTACCTCAAAGAAGTGTGAACAATAGCTGAAATAGCATAGTATATATGGAGAAAGAGAGAGAGATTGATAGGTTTTGTTCAATGAAGCAAACTATAAGTATCCTATGAATAAATTCTGGGGGAGAGGTAAATAAGGAAGACCAGCACAGTTCCTTGCCCTAAAGGATAGACAGACTATTCAGAGATAGATGAACATGCTTTGGGACGTATGGCACCCCTCCAGCAGTATGTAATTAAGTTCTAATGGATGTCACAGAGTATAAGGACTGAAGGAGTTAGAGAACCAGAGAAGAGGGGATAATTATGTGAAGGAGGTGGGCCTTATGCAGGGTGGGGGAAAGACCTGTAGATAAGGGGAAAACACTAGTGTATGTTAGAGAAATCCAAAAGTGAGGAGCTAGTGGTCCTGTGCCCCCTTCTCAGTGCCATCCTTTGGGGCACTGCCCTCATAATGATGATGATCATAGGCTAGGTTAATCCTTGGAACTGACACTAACTGACAACATGACTTTGAACAAGTAATTTCACCTCTCTGAGCCTCAGTTTTCTCATTTGAAAAATCGTGTGCTAATAGTTTTTTTTATGTGTAGAGCTGATAAGAGGTTTAGTTGAGAGAAAGTAAATTCTGCACAAAACATGCACTCAACCTGTGGTGGTGTTATTATGATTAGTATTGTGATTAACTCACCTAAGTAGACGGTAGTGAAGAGCAGGCCTGATGTCATCCAGAGCCCAGGCACAGGCATCCTGGGGCAGTGTCGGGGAAGGCCAGCCAGAGGAAGTGTTGGCTCCTTGGCCTGTCCTGGCTATAGCAGCTGTAACCCAATGCACTCTATCCACCCCTTGTACAGCCACCCTGGACCAATCAGACCCCAGGAGGAGGGAGGAGCTTCTGGAAACCTTCCTGGCTCAAGAGCTTCAGGAACAGCAGGCCTTGCTAAGGAGCATCAGGAGGCTCTTTATCCAGCTACTCTACTGCCAGGCCTTCTATAGGGCAGGGCTTATCTGCTGCTTTGGGGTTAGCTGGCAGGAAAAGCATATTGAAGCCAGAGTGCCAGGACCAGTCCCTGTGGTCCAAGTCACAGGCTGTGTGATCTGGGGAATGGCTTCCCCTGCCCAATCTCCTCATCTGTAAATGTAAAAATCTCATCTGTAAAATGGAGTGCCTACTCCATAGGATTGTTGTGAAGTGAAATGACTTATGTATGTGAAGTCCTAAGAGAAATAGGTGGCATATAAATGTTTGGCTTCATTATTACTGTTAAGTTGCAATATGTGTGACATTTATTGAGTACCTACGAGACAGAGAAGTGAGACGTGACCCGTGTCCCCCAACAACTTAATATAAAGTAACTAGCTACAAGATCAGCACTCAGGAATGAGCATAAAAACAGCCATCTTAAGCACAGTAGCTTTCAGATGGCCCTACTGGGTGCCAGGTACTATTCTTGGCATTTTCACTCAAAAAAGTGATTTCATTTTTTTTTTTCCCAGGAACCCTGACAAAAGGTGTCCTTTTTATGAATGAAGAAACAGACTCAGTGCAAACAAGTGACTTGTTTGGGGTCTCCTGGCTTATTAGTGGCAATGGTAGGATTCACACCAAGGTCTGTATGTGGTCAAAGCCTGTGCCCATCCCACCCATTTCTGTCAGCAAGGCCTGTGGCCCTCCCAAAGGATAGACTAGATATGGGTGTGGTGCTCCCTTTACCCAGATACCCTTAAGACTGGTGTAAAGGCTAGAGCTCTGCAGATGTTTGGGGCTTGTTGGGAACACTCTTCTGGGCCAAAATTACAGAGGTTAAGATCATGATTTTCCCCTCAGAGATTGCTATAAGGTTGCTGAATGTGAAAGTCATGAGATTTTACAAGAAGGACCTCAGAGACCTCAGCCCTTCATGTGCTGGACACTGCTATCCTCTTGGACCTGCATCTGACTTTCTCCCTCATCCCTGTGCCCTACCCACTCTGGTCCCTTTCTGTTGCTCACACACCACAGGATCATTTTTGATTTCTCATTAACAATCATCTCCTCAGAGACATTCTCCCTCTCAATCCAATTCCTCTCTCTCTCTTTGTCACTCCTTTCTTTCATTCTCTGATTTGCACTTATTAACATCTAGTGTTTGTCTTATTTATTCTGTCACAGACTGTCTGACATTACCCATTAGTTCTGTACTCCATAAAAGGAAGGCTGTAGTCAGTCTTTCTCATTTGTGTGGTCCCAGGGCTTAGAACAGTGCCTGGTGCACATCAGGCATCAATAAGTACCCAGTGAAGGAGTGAAAAAAGCATAAGATGACCTATCCCAATTTCTCTGTGAGAATTATAGGCACAGAAAATTGAAGAATGTGCTCAGGCCATGCAACAAGGGAGGGCTAGGAATGGCATCTGGGTCTCCTAATTTTGGCCCAAGCCTTGTTTTACTGCCTCCAACCACAAACATAGATTGATGCTGCCTGTTGGTCTTTCATCAGCTGGTTCCAGACCCACTTTGGGCCAGCCCTTCCAACACCTGTTCCAGTCTCTAGGTAAGTCTCCAGATCTTAGACAAAGACCCCGAGAAGACCTTTCCCCACCCTTCCAACATGCTCCAAATGGCATCCCATGTGAAGAATGAAACTATGGTGCCATCATAAAAGGACTCTGCTTCCCTCCTGACTTCCAGAGGGGTTGCATCATTGTAAAAAGTTTAACTGACTTTTCTGGAAAAAAAAAAAAAAAAAAGAAAATCAGATGTATCCATTTATTTCGACTTGGCACAAATTCCTGAACCCATCATTGTAACCACTGTGTCAATCTATCTCGGCCTTTCCCTTTTTCATTGACCCTCCACTTTACCAAGCATGATATCCTTCCCCAAGGAATGGTCCCTTCTGACAACAAGACCAAAGTAGATGAGATGAAGTCTGGTCATTCTCACTTTCAAGGAGCATTTCAGCTGTACTTCTTCTAGGACAGATTTGTTAGTTCTTTTGGCACTCCATGGTACTTTCAATACTTTTTGCCAGCACCACAACTCAAAAGAATAAGTCTTCCTTGATTATTATCTAGCTCTCACATGCATATGAGGTGACTGAAAATACCATGGCTTGGGTTTCGTACACTTTAATCCTCAAAGAGACATCTTTGTTCTTCAGCACTTGAAACAGTTCTTTTGCAGCAGATTTGCTCAGTGTAATATGTCATCTGATTTCTTGACTGCTGCTTTCATTGCTGTTGATTTTGGAATCAATACTATGAAATGTTTAACTATTTTAATCTTTTCTCCATTTATTGCAGTGCTGGCTTATTGGTCTAGTTGTGAGGGTTTTTGTTTTCTTTATATTGAGATATAATCCATACTGCAGATGTAGTCTTCAATCTTTGTCAGTAAGTGCTTCAGGTTATCCTCACTTTCAGGAAGCAAAGTTGAGTCGTCTGAGTATCACAAGTAATTAATGAGTCTTCCTTCAATCCTGATGCCATGTTCTTCTTCATACAGTCCAGATTCTCAAATTATTTGCTCAGCATATGAGTTGAATAAGTATGGTGAAATGATACAACCCTGATGCACTCTGTGGTGGTTATGTTTGTGTGTCAACTTGGTTGGGCCTGATTGAGTCGCTGGGCAGCTGGTGGTAGTTATTCCCCATAATGAGACTGGCAATTATCTTCATGATGGGATCTACCACAAGCAGCTGAGTAGCTGCTTTGGATGTGTGGTCTGCTTCCCATATATAAGCAGCAGCTTTGGGAATGATCTCTAGCTTATGGCACTCTTGGACCCTTCATGTAGTTGTGTCATTGTTCAGCAGCCTGCCATGCTTGGGACTTACAATGGGCTTAAATTAATGGCCTGCTGTTTGGTTTTGTAATGTCAGGACTGTGCCTTTTTACTTGTCAACCTTGGGTTGTCAGCCTCAGCAGCCAGTAGCTGTCTGAGTGAAGAAATGTCTCTAGCTCCAGTGGGCTGGGAGCAGGGGGCAGAGCTGGACCACAAGGTTGAGGGGCTTTCACCCAGCCCCTAAACTCTGGCCATTAGAACTCAGACTTAATGCCTCCAAAATGTAAGAGAATGTTTGTTAAAATCATCCCATTTGTGGTATATTCTTGTCAGAGCAGCACTAGGTAACCAGAACAGAATATGATACCAAGAGAGTGGGGTGCTGCTCTGACAGATGCCTAAAATGTGGAAACAGGAGTGGAGTGTGTCCTTGACCTGAGACCCTGGCATATGGCATGACAGATGGCATGAGCAGAGCAAGAGACCAGCATGAGAGACGGCAGGATCAGAGCTGAGAGAACTGGCATGAGACAGTGACAGCCTTACCAGCCCACAGAGGAGAAAGCCAGATGTCTTTGGTTAGGTGGCTTACTGGTGGAGTGGGTTGCCTTTGGTCATTAATTGTTAGAAAAGACTGGCATGAAAAGGAGTAGCAGGTTGGCCAGCTCATGGAGCAAGAAAGCTGAGTGTTTTTAGGGCAGGAAGTTTTCCTGTGGAGTGGGTTGCCTTCGGCATTAATCAGCAGAAGCAGAGAGACCAAAGAAATGGGAAACAGAGCTGCCTCCACCTTAAGGGTAGGACCATAGCCTTTGGGGGTGGAATGATCACAGCCCCATATGTTTCAAAGAGCCAGACCTCACCAACTTGGTTCTGGAGTGTGGGGCTGCTCATTCATGTCAGCCAGTGGGATGGAGCCATAGCTGGTGCCCAAGAGTGAGGGGACAGGGCTGCCATGCCCAAGAGGGAGAAGAATGGGGCCTGCCAGGCCAAGTGGGTGAGATCACCACTCAGGAACTAGGGACTGGAGTCACCCAGTGGAGAAGACCTGTACAGATACTGGTTGTTGACTCCAGCGAATGACGAATCCAAGATCTCCGGGCCAAATGGTGGATTCTTCACTCACAGACAATTGTAGGCAGTACAACAGAATCCCAATCCACAGAAGAGTGTCCTTTTTCCCAGGATGCCCACATATATACTGGAAGCAGGCCACATCCCTAGGGAAACTCCCTTTCAATGGATTGGCTGCTCAAAACATATTCATCTGATCCCATCATGGGAATAACCACATCACAACTGCTTAAACCACACAGAATTGTGGTCCAGCCAAGATGACACACAGCTCCAACTATCACAGCTGCTGACTCATGACAACTCCTTGCACAATGTAACAAAACATTACCAGGTCCTGAGCTATCCCCCTGATCAGACTACTGTGATCCATAGGGTTTTCATTGGCTGATTTTCAGAAAGATATAACTAAGTCTTTCTTCCTAGTCTGTTTTAGTCTGGAAGCTCCAGTAAAGCCAGTTCATAAAAGCAAGCAAGCCTCCACTGACACATGGTGACTGTGTATGAGATGAATTGGCTGGGAATTGAACCTGGGTCTTTTGCATGGAAAGGAGCTCTGATGGCCTGGTGGTTAAGGCATTTGGTTGCTAACCAAAAAGTCTGCAATTCAAACCCACCAGCTGCTCTGTGGGAGGAAGATGAGACAATCTACTTACATAAATATTTGCAGCTTTGGAAACCCAATGGGGTTTCTATGAGTCAGAATCGACTCAATGGCAGTGGTTTCTTTCTTTCTTTCTTTCTTTTTTGCTTCTGCATGGAAGGTGACAGTTCTACTGTTGAACCACAAATGCCTCCTATAAATAAATGAGTCATTGACTTGAGGTCACACAATTAGTGGATGGCAGTGCCAGGATTACAACTGAGGTTTTCCTAGCTCTGGTAGTCAGGTGTTTTCTGTTCCACACCTCTAGCCTATAGATTTATGTATCAATGTGGCAGTAAAATATATTAACTTGTGGTTGTTCCTTTATGCTTCTTTTCCCATTCCCCATCGCTACTTCTGGCAGGGAGTCAGGCTTTTGTATTCTTATGATTCTACTGCTTGAGGATTTTTCTCAAAGAAGAAATCAAAAGAGCCTGCAGCCTGGAAAGTTTCTGCCATTATCAAAGCCATGACAAAAATAATGCTGAATGTTCAGAAAGGGAGGGAAGAATGGGAGGTCTGACAGAGCAAGAGGGAAGGAGTGAAATATCCCAGGACTGAGACCTGGAGAGAGAAATAGAGCTTTGTGGCAGGAAAGGTCCCACCTAGGCTCTGGCAGTGACACAGAGGTTGACAAGATGTCCCAGGTAGATGTACAAGGCACAAGAGACCAGTCATCCAGAACCAGGGCTCACAGCCTGATAAAAAGCCCCACACCCTACTGGGCACTGACACCCCCAGAGCCCCTAGTACTAACAAGACCACAGGGACTGAGACATCTGGCGTTATTGCAGCAACCAGTGTAAACTGGTGACTAGTGGCTAGAAGGGTCTCCTTCTGCTTTGATACAACATATTTTATAGGAATTTTGCCACAAGAATGACCAAGGTTGAATTTCTTACCAGCTCATTTGGTGGATCTGAGATACAAAATTGGGTATTTTATGAAGCAACAAATGTTATTATTTTTCTCACCTGAATGCATACCTGCTGCCTGATTTGGATGATGTACTTTACATGAGTTAGCCCAGCTTGACAATTTTGTTCACAGAATGATCAGAATTCCCAGGTGTATAGTAGAGCTGACAAGGGGCAAGGTTGTGGTCACTGCTTGGTCACAGCCAGCTACTCAAAGGGACTGAGTAGTTGAACCTGTGGTCTTGGGACCATAGTCACAGGGGACATCAAGCTCAATTGGCATAACATACTATACAAAACATTGTTCCACCTCCTACTTTGGAGAGTAGTGACTGGGATCTTAAAAGCTAGCAAGCCGCCATCTAGATGCAATGATGGGTCTTTCCTCGTCTACAGCAAAGAAGAATTAAGAAAACAAAAAATTCATGGAAATAATTAGTCCTAGCAACTTGTACACCATCTGATCTGCAGTCTATATGACTATGAGACCAGAAGAACTGGTCTGGTTACCACTGTCATCCACTTGGAAGGGGGTCTATGTAGGAGATCCTTGATAGAGAGGGAGAACAATGTGAAACAAAACTAAAAATCATTTGGAGAAAAAATAAAAGGTGGGGGGGGGACCAGGTTTGCTGGTCTGATAGAGCCTGGTAGAACCACTGAGACTATGGCCCCTAGCTACCCTTCAGGTCAGGAATTGAACCTACACCTGTGGTTTCCAGCCAGACAAAAGACAGGCACATGAGTTGAACATTTACCTCAGGTAGATACACTCCTTGGAGAGAAAAATCATGGGAGAAAGAAGGGCTGCTTATGCACAGGGAGATAGCTCCGGGAGCAGGAGTGCATGGAGGGATGGACACAGGGAAGAGGTAACTATCGGGAAGAAGGAGCAGAGCTGTTGCATTGTGGTAAACTGTGGTCAATGTCATGAGACAAAGTGTATGTGAACTGCTGTATGGAAAGTGAATTTGCTCTGTAAATCTTCACCCAAATCACAATTAAAAAAAAAAAAAAATTGTTCACAGAGCACCTGGAAGTTATCTACAGATCCTTCATTACTGATCACTTGCTTAAAACTGATATGAGGTT
This sequence comes from Orycteropus afer afer, assembly GCF_000298275.1. Classification (NCBI taxonomy): domain Eukaryota; kingdom Metazoa; phylum Chordata; class Mammalia; order Tubulidentata; family Orycteropodidae; genus Orycteropus; species Orycteropus afer. The sequence goes on from NW_006922540.1 coordinate 104,421, forward strand.
CATATAGTGGCTGTTGGTAAATGTTTAACAACCTGCTCTCTAAGAAAATCACATACATATGATATTGCTTGGTGCTGTGGCAAAATGACTGGGTGTTTAACTTTGTGACTCAGAGATGACTCCCCCAGAAAGAAGGCCAGGGGAGTTGACAGCTGAGGAGAGGAGAGTAGCTTCATAATCTGAGGCCAGGGGTTCAGATGTAGAAGGGACCCTGTCAGGAGCACCCTGAATTTCCCAGCATACCACTACCCCAGCTCTCCTGGAATATTCTCTTGCTTCTGTTTCATACACATTTTTTCCTCCTTCCTGGGTGATAAAGATCCTACAGAACTCAATCTGCCAAAGCCCCTTCAGGCTGATGCTGGCACTGGTTCTGCCACAGACATTTTCATAGAGTCACTGACTGAAGCAGCACTTTAGCAAGACAAGTGCACATGGGGTGAGGTACCACTGGAACATCAAGAGGAGGCTGGGAAAAGAGTGCCTCGTCAGACCCAGAGCCAACTAGGCACAGAGCCTTTATCAAGCAGCTCTTTCCAAGAATAGGAAGAAAACATATCTGCACTGGGGAGAGGAAGGTCTATTCTGGGAGATAAGATGGGTCTGGAGACAAGGCATGAGGGCCAGTAGGAGACCTCAAGTCTGATAAATACAAGTCCATAGCCTGGGAACTTGACGATGCCTATTCAGCCACTCAGAGTAATGCTGCTTAGCATAGGGTTTATCAATGGACCCTTTAGATGAGACAGGAAGTTTTGCACCCCATAACTCTAGTCTGGTAGGGACCTTACAAACTATTAACTCCATTAAAAAACAAAACAAAAAACAGTTACTGTTGAGTCAACTCCAACTCATGGCAACTTCATGTGTGTTAGAGTAAAACTGTTCCATAGAGTTTCCAATGGCTGATTTTTCAGAAGTAGAGCCAGGCCTTTATTCCAACATGCCTCTGGGTGGATTGGAACCTCCAACCTGTTAGTTAGCAGCCAGGTGACTAACCATTTGCATCACCCAAGGACTCCTACCAATTCCATATCTGGAACTAAATTCCCTTAAGATGATTTTGCTATTTTCTCTGTAAATCCATATATATTCAAAGGAAATAATTTTTCTTTTATCCTCCAGATGTGTGAAGATCTGTGCATGTGAGAGTATGTGTCAGTGTGTGCATGTGTGTGAATGCACACAATAGAGGAACACATCTGTCCATCCATGTGTCAGAAGACAGAAGAGGCATACCATGGACACCTCATTTGGGCTGGTGGATGGCATTCCCACATGTCCCTGAGCTCCCCGTCAGTCCTGATCCTGGGTCAATCAAAGTATGGCCCCACCTTCTTAGCTGTGACTGATCTCTGAAATCTTCTGAGAGGATCACCTCTATAGATGAAGTGGACAAGGCCCACCAGGAGAGCTGGTTTCAGGGTCAGCCTTGACCCACTTCAGCATGTGCTAACACTCTGTCCATATTTTTATCATCAGGAAAGAGTATTGAGGGTGGGAGGCAGGATCCTTCAAAGTGAAGCCGGATCAAGATGACTACTTCCTTCTGCTTCTTGGTCAGTGAATAAAATTGCTGATGTGACTTTGGGGTTTTGATGGTGAACCAGCCCTCTCTGGGAATCAGTGAGTCCCCTCACCAGAGATCAGGCTAATATTGGCATAATATGAACACATAACAAATGAGGATTGGGCCTAACCAGCCGTGAGAGGCTTTTGTGGGACAGCTGAGCTTAAGAGGAGCCATCCAAATGCCCCACTTCACATACCAAGATCAAGAAGGGACATCCTTCCAGGCACAGCTTCTCAGACTCCTGCTGCCTCCCTGGTGCTCTTCTAGGTCTGGCAGCAAAAGGAGAGGTGCATGCCCTGCTTCTTCAGGAGCCACTGGGAACCTGCAAGACCTGAGATCCACTCCAGATAGATTCAGCTACCCCATTGTGATCAGTTACTTATGAATTCTCCTCCCAGTGGGGGTCTGGGCAGCGAGGAAAAGTATTGGTGTCTGTGCCCACCCTGGCTTGGCCTGACTGAAGCCTCTGAGTATTGAGATGGGCTTGGTGGGGCTAAGCTCAGTTTCTGAAGGAAAGCAGTGGGCTTGTCAGATATCTCAGGACTCATGGCACAGCCTCCAGGTACCATCTGTTCCAGGGCCTTTGCCTATTGCTGAGAAAACCCACATGACCTGGCCTGATGGTACTGCAATGTGGCCATGGCTCACTTTTGCTTTACACCCTGAGGAGTGAAATGCCATGGAACCAGCACATCATCTATGTACATATTGGCACCCCAAAAGTGTGGCAGGGGAAAATTAATGCCCAGTACTCACCCTCTGACAGAACAAGTTTCCCCGAGGGAATGTACCCAAGGTGCCAACAGCCCTAGCAGCAAGCCATTGGGATCTGTGCTCCATACTGGCTGGCTCCTCTCCACACTCAGAAATATAACCCCAGCTTGGGAGACCAGGTGCAGCTGCTATGGTCCCTTGCCTGCTCCCCTGGGAAATTGCAGAACATTACCCAGTCCCTAGAAGCTTCAGAAGACATCCCCCTCTTTCTTGTGTGAAGGGTTGGAAGGCAGATCGGCAGATGCTAGACAGGGTTTCTCATAGCAGTACTGCCTTCTTGTGGCTGAGGAATGAGGGTGTGAAGGGAAACTCAGACCCCCTGCATGATGAGGAGGAGGTTATAAGGGATGTGTGCAGGGATACTGACTGTCCCTCTATGGATGCATCACCTCAAAGAGATGGACTTCGTTCCATCACAGAGTTTGTGAAGAATGGTGATGAATGTCAGGTCAAGATCACAGAAGAGGAGGTGAGGTTTAGGAAGCACGACATAGATGCAAAATAGACCCACTGGTGTCAGGGAGGAAGGAAGCTGCTCCATAGAAACCAGGTAATTTATCTGAGGTTCTCTCTGTGGGTTAAAGCAAAAGGTTCACAGAGCCAGTCAGTTGCAGATGGTAATAATTTCCTGGGTCTCTATCCTAGAACATCAATGAATTAGAAGCCCACTGACACAGTGCCTAAAACATTTGACTGCTAACCACGTGGTTGGTGGTTCAAACCCACCAGCTGCTCTGCAGAAGGAAGATACAGCAATCTACTTCCATAAAGATTTACCACCTTGGAAACCCAATAGGGGTCACTATGAGTTGGTATTGACTCAATGGTGGTGGATTTGGATTTTTTGGTTTTTATCTAATAAAAGATGCTGGTGGTGCAGTGCTTAAGTACTCAGCTGCTAACCAAAAATCTGAAGTTCAAACTTACCAGCTGCTCCGTGTAAGAAAGATGTGGCAGTCTACTTCCATAACAATTTGCAGCCTTGGAACCTATGAGGAAATTCTACTCTGTTTTACAGAGTACTTACAGTGGTAAGTCAGAATCAACTTAATGTCAACAGGTTTTATATCTAACTCTGAGGATCCCATTAAAATGATAAATGCCTCTCCTGCTCTTGGCAACCCCATAGGTCAGATCAAGGAGGCAGGTGTGGCTGTATTAGTAGAGGTCACACTAACCAGATGGGGCAATTACCCTGGGGGCTGAAATTCAGTGACAAGTTTGGGATCCTGAGGTTATTCAAAGGCTTGGCAGGCAGAGATGAAGGCAAGGCCACTTCTATGTAGAGAGAGGCCCTTGGGTTTGGAGCACTCTGCCTTCTTGGCAGCTCTGTCAGCAACTGAAGGCCACTGGCTCAGAGCCTTGAGGCCAGGCTCTGTATTCAGCATTTGTTCTTTCACTTTGAATGGGCTCCTCCCTGATATAAGTCTTAATTCATTCAATGTGATGTGTTTCCCTTCACTGAGTGGCTGTGAGTGGATTTTTCCTGTGAACATTGCTTTATAACTCTTAAAGGAAGCAGAATCCTTGCCTCCAGCCAATGCTTGTTTTACCCACAGACACCTTATCATCCATCTCGACATTGCTTGTATTTCAAGTTTATGACACACAAGGATTTCCTAGATTAGAGTTCCCAAACCTATCATCATCCTATTCATATCCCATTTTCATAGATGTTATGACACAACTAAAGTGCCTTTATTAAATAATAATTAACATCTACTCATTTTTATCCAGCTGACACATAAAATTCCCAAAGGAGCTGGGATAAGTGAATGGGATGGAAGTCCCAGCAGATGGATGGTACTATCATCAGGTAGTGATTCAGGGGACCAGTTAAACAGGATTCAGACAGGCCATGGGGGCTGAGGGAATTCCTGAGAAAATTGCAGATGCACAGGTTCTAGGAGTAGAAAAGGCTCAGCACCTCTTAAAGTGATCAAAGTCAGATTGCAAAGATCCTTGTAGATCATTGATTAATTTCCATTGGAAAAGTGAAGGCATCTGAGAATTTGAGAAATTCCCACAAATTTAGAAAAAGATTGATCTTTCTTTAACCTTCCAGTTAGCCTTAGGAACAAGTTTTCAACCTGTTCAATCAATCAATAACAACTTCCTCAGTGAACACACTTTTATATGCCAACCAGTCAGTGTCAGACCCTCATTTCAGAAATTCAGCCAATAGGATTGGAATCACTTCAATAAACATGTCACTGAAGGTCAGTCATTGAATAACAGTCTCAGCTGAATATGTATGTGTGCAGTGTAGTAAATTACTTAGTATGGCTTTTCTACCCATAGGTCTTTGTAAACTCCAAGACGGGATTTGCTATGAGCAACTGAGGAGCTCCTGATTGCTAAAGTTGTCCATCTGGAGTATTTCTGTTGGGAGTGGCACAAAACAATGTTCTGGGAGGTTCCCACTCTCTCTCAGGTGCTTAGAATTCTGATGCGATGATTGGCTAGTTTGGCCACTCTGCCAGGCTCAAAAGGAGGCCTTCTAGAGGCAGAACTCTCTCTGACTGCTGGTTGAGGAAGATGTGCTGCCGAAAGAGACACACGCTCCTGAAAGAGACACGTGCTGCTGGGAAAGAGATGCAAGAGACACGCATTGCTGAGTAAGACACTGAGGGACATGCACTTCTGGGGGTGAGACTGTGAGAGACTTGGCTTAGAGATGGCAGGCTGGGGAGAGAGACTGAGCATTTTTCCTGAACTCGAATTGTAGCCTGGTGCTTCCCTAATAAACCTCATAATCTGTGAGTTCTGTGTGGCCACTGCAGTGAATTATCGAACCCAGGAGAGAGGTAGTGGGTGCTTTGGGAGGAACGGTTGGAGAAAGGGCTGGAGGGAGGCAGCATGTCTGGTCTTGCAGTAATAGGCCTTCAGCTATTGATGGTGATTCTGCCTTCCTCTTGTGGGGTTCTAAGAGGTCAGAATATGTGGCCTTCTTGCCATTTTTGCAATGTGTCTACAGATAATGTCTAAAAATCTATTAAGCCCTAAACTTCACACTTCTTAAGTATTTTATATAAGATCAAGGGTCTGCTCTTAAATGACTGATTAGCATGGTTCTCCATTACTGTACAAGTTACCAGATTCCCTCAAGCTGATTCTTATTCTTGGTGACTCCATGTGTGTCAGAGTAGAATTGTAATCCATAGGATTTTCTTTTGTTCTCTTTCTTTTTAAAAAATATTCCAAGAGGTTTAATTCAATATATTTGTCTGTATATACTGCATGATTTAAGATCAGGAAGGGAGTGTGTCAGAGTTGTATCCTTTCACCATACTTTTCCAATCTGTATGCTGAGCAAATAATCAAAGAAACTGGATTATATGAAGAAGAACAGGGCAGGTATCAGGATTGGGGGAAGGCTTATTTACAACCTGAGATACACAGATGACACAACTTTGCTTGCTTACAGTGAGGATGACTTGAAGCATGTACTGATGAAGATTGAAGACTACAGTCTGCAGTATGGATTACATCTCAATATAAAGAAAACAAAAATCCTCACAACTGGACCTATAAGCAGCATCATGATAAATGGAGAAAAGATTGACGTTGTCAAAGACTTCATATTTGTTTCTACACACAACACCAATGGAAGCAGCAGTCAAGACATCAGATGACATATTGCATTGTTCAAATCTGCTGCAAAGGATCTCTTTCAAGTGTTGAAGAGCAAAGATGGCTCCTTGAAGACTAAGGTGCACCTAACCTAAGCCATGATATTTTTAATCACCTCATATGCAAGTGAGAGCTGGACAATAAATAAGGAAGAGTTGATGCTTTTGAGTTGCGGTGTTAGCGAAGAATACTCAAAGTATCATGGACTACTAAAAGAACTAACAAATCTGTCCTGGAAGAAGTGCAGCTGGAATGCTCCTTAGAAGTGAAAATGGCAAGACTTTTTTCACTACTTTGGCCATGTTGTCAGAAGGGACCATTCCCTGGAGAAGGATCATGCTTGGTAAAGTGGAGGGTCAATGAAAAAGGGGAAGGCCCTTAACAAGATGGATTGACACAATGGCTGGAATGATGGATTCAGGTATAGCAAGGATCTTGGGGCTGGCACAGGATCAGGCAGTGTTTTGTTCTGTTGTACATAGGGTTGCTGTGATTCAGAGATGACTCGATGGTACCTAACAACAACAACAACAATAACAACAACATATTTAATTTCAATATATTTAATCAGTTTAATATTTGTTCATCAAGTGAGATTTAAGATTGAATGAGTGAAGGAAAATGCAGAGAGGTACATGACAGTTTATTGGACAGAGGGAATGGGTGGGAAGTGAGGATGCCAGAAAAGATTCTTACAAACTGGCCCTACTTGCTTTTCTACTCTTTTTCCTGTTATTAGCGTGTCCCTTGGAGTCCCTGGGTGGTACAAACTTTTGACATACTTGATTGGAGTCCATAGCGTTTTTGATGGCTAATTTTTTATCAGTAGATCACCAATGTGCATCTGGGTGGACTGGAATCTTCAACCATTTGGTCAGCAGCAAGCACATTAAGCATTTGTACCACACAGGGACTCCATTACTACAGTAGGCAGTTTTTTGTTTTTTTTTTTTTTTATTGTGCTTTGGGTGCAAATTTACAAAGCAAATTTATTTTACATTTAACAGTATGTGCACATTTTATTTCATGCCCTGATTACCATCCCCAGCCATAAAAACTCTCCTCCCTTCCCTCTCGGTGACTACCCACTCCCTGTGGCCTTCTAACTATGGATTCCTATCTGTCCAGCTTTCCCTCTATGTGAATTCTGCCCTTTTGGAGTCTCATGGCTGATTTCTCTAAGGGATGCATCTCCCTAGAGTAGGTGGGTTCATCATCGTAGGGTAGGTGTTCTGCATGTAGGTCTTTCTACTATTGGGCTGAGAGCCAATCCATGAAAGTGAGTCCATTTCTAGGCCCAAAGAGTAACCCAGTGCCATAGTCTTGGGGGTTCCACAAGTTTTTATCTGACCAATAATTCTGGTAATTTTTGAATTTTTTTCCACATTTTCTTTCCACTTTATCCAGGATCTCTAGTTTTGATCCCTTTCTGAGTGGTTGGTATTAGTAGCTGGGCACCATCAAGTTCTTCTGGCTCATGAAAGCTGAGGTCTTGGTGGTCCATCTTATCCTTACACTAATTGTTTCCAGGTGCTCTTGATTTTCTTCACTCTTCTTTGCTTCAGATGAAAGGAGAGCAATAGTTGTATCTTAGATGGTCCTTTGAAAGTTTTTAAGACCCCAGTTGCTACTCAGCAAAGTAGGTTGTAAAACAAGATTTTTGTGTACTATGTTGAGCCAATTGAGCATGATGTCGCCTGAGACTATGATCCTGAGTATGCAAGCCTGGTGATAGCAAAAAGTGATTTCAACTTGGCCATTTTATGTCAGATAATGAATGTTAGTTTCATCTTCCTAGGACAATTGTGGAAGTTTCTTCAAGATCGTATGTAGACACACAGTGGACAATATTCCAGAGTATCTCAGACCCACAGTGTGCTAATATAGCTCCTTCTGCATAAATTCTATTAGTCCTTAAGAGTTTCTGCCAGATGAGTCAGCTTCAATAGTTTGTCTGAGCTCTTACCAGTTAAAATGAGCTTTCGTTGCTCAATTATTATTAACTTTTTGACAGGTATACAATTTATTGACAATAATTACAGTAAATGATTGTGCGACCCTACCCTTAGTCAAGGCACTATTTTCATCACCATTTACCACCCCTACCTTCCCACACCTAGTTAACCTCTAATAAACTTTGGTCTCTATATATTTGCCTTTTCCAGTCTTTTTATATAAGTGAGGTCATACAATATTTGTCCTTTTGTGATTCACTTATTTCACTCAGCATGATGTCTTCCAGATCCATTCACATTGTAGCATGTATTAAGACTTCATTTCTTCCATTGTTTGAGAACTATATCCTTGCATGTATGAACCAACTGTCAGATAGTTTAGTAATTGGAAAATGTAATTCTGGAGAAATCTAAATTAAAATTATTATTTAAAGCACTCATCCATAAGCTCTCTATTATTGCTCTACAGTAAAATAAGGAACTCCTGCCAGAAGCTCTGCTTTTTTGATTGAGAAAGTCTGGCTATTAAAAAAAAAAAAAAAAAAAAATCAGCTAACTTAAAGGTGTGTTTACTCACCTGGTAGATTTACATTCTCGTTTCAGCTCATCACTTAACTCCTTGTAGACTAACAGGAACAGGATGTAGAGGACACTGATCAGTAGACCTCATCCACATTGCACTGTTCTAAAGAGGTACACAACTTTCATTATGAGCACAGAATGAAGAGTGATTCACTCTGAAATTTATGTTCAATTTCTGACAATTCTGACAATTGTCATTTGCCCTCAAGACAATCCAGTACATTTCTAGAAATAGCCAAGATCTAAGCAATTTTAAATTGTACATTAATTTTAAAATTGTAATACATTTGTTAAAATTAACTCTGCAGTGTATATTGTAAACGAGTTACTTTTTTTTTTTTACAAATTACTGTTTTTATAAGTCAAGTAAATGTATAATAAATGTATTTTTTCTTATCAGCCTTTAAATACTAAATAAAATTCTTAAAAGCATAAATTATTTGAATATAAAAATATATTTTTGCCATCGACATTCTGTCAATGGGTGTACTTTATTTACTGAGTATTGGAGTATCATCATCATAGTATATAACACAGAGGGACAATGTTACCAATGACCTGGTAAAAGAGGAAAGATATCTTGAATAATGGTCCCCCAAACAAATGCATGTTCTGTAAATATGTTACTTTACTTGGTAAAAAAGTGACTTTACAGGCTAAAAAAAAAAAAGAATTTGTTCTACTGGCTGAGTAATATTTCAATGTATGTATGTACCAAATTTTATTATTCATTCATCTGTTGATAGACATTTAGGTTGTTGTTGTTATGTGCCATTTAGTCGGACCCAACTCATAGCCACCTGCCTTGGGTTTCTGTTGTATCAATTACAGAAGTAGATTGCCCCACCTTCCTTTTGAGGAGTGGCTGGTGGGTTTGAACTGCCAGCCTTCTGGTTAGCAGTCAAGTGCCTTAGGCACTATGCTACCAGAGCTCCTAGAAAGAGACAGCCTGGCTATCTGGCAGGCTCTAACTGACAGCATTGTGTGTGGCAGGTGACTGCCTTAGGCCTGAGGCCAATCCCTACGGCCAGGTTGTATTCACCTATAATAAGTAGAAATGCAATGAACATTGATATACAAGTCTGTTTGTGTCTCTTGTTTCAAGGCTTTTGGATATATACCAAGGAATAGAATTGCTGGGTCAAATAGTTCTATTTTTAGATTTTGGGGAATTGCCACACTGTTTTTCACAACAGCTGTACTATTTTGCATTCTTTGTTGTTGCTGTTGTTAGAAGCCATCAAGTCATTTCCGATTAATAACAATCCTACGCACAGCAGAATGAAAACCACCCGATCCCATGCCAGCTACGTGATCCTTGCTACACTTGACGCCATCGTCACAGCCACCTTGTCAATCAATCTTGTTGAAGCCCTTCCCTTCTTTTGTCGACCCTCCACATTACCAAGGATGACATCCTTCTCCAGGGAATGGTCCCTTCTGACAACATGACCAAAGTAGGTGAGGCAATGTTTGGCCATTCTGGCTTCCAAGGAGCATTCTGTCTGCACTGCCTCCAGGACAGATCTGTTAGCTCTTTTAGCAGTCCATGGTACTTTCAGTAATCTTTACCAGCACCACAGCTCAAAAGCATCAACTCTTCTTCAGTCTTCCTTATTCATTGTCCAGCTCTCACATGCATATGAGGCAATTGAAAATGTCATGGCTTGTGTCAGGTGCACCTTAGTCCTCAAGGAGACATATTTGCCCCTCAGCACTTGAAAGAGGTCCTTTGCATCTGACTTGCCCACTGCTATATATTGTCTAATGTCCTGACTTCTGTATCCATTGGTGTCAATTGTAGAACCAAGAAATGTGAATTCCTTGACAACCTTAAGAGTTTCTCCATTTATCGTGATGCTGCTTATAGGTCCAGTTGTGAGGATTATTGTTTTCTTTATATTGAGATGTAATCCATACTTCAGACTGTATTCTTCAATCTTCATCAGAAAGTGCCTCAAGTCATCCTAACTTTCAGCAAGCAAAGAAGTTGTGTCATCAGCATATCACTGATTGTTAATGATTCTTCCTCCAATCTTGATGCCACATTTTTCTTAATATAGTTCAGCTTCTTGGATTTGCTGAGCATATAGATTGAATAAGTATAGGGAAAGGATACGACCCTGACACAATCCCTTCTTGATTTTAAACCATGAGGTGTCCCCTTGTTCAGTTCAAATGACAGCCTCCTACTCAATGTACAGGTTCCTCATGAGTATAATGAATTGAGTCCCATTCTTCTCAATTTGATCCACAGTTTGTTATGATCCACACAATCAAATGCCTTTGCATAGTCAATAAAACACAAGTAATCATCTTTCTGATATTCTTTGCCTTGAGCCAAGATCCATCTATGATATCCCTTGTTCTACATCTTCTTCTGCATCCAGCTTGCATTTCTGGAAGTTCTCTGTCAATATTCTGCTGCAACCGGTTTTGAATTTTCTTCAGTAAGACCTTACTTGTGTGTGATAATAATTATATTGTTTGATAATTTACACATTCTGTGGGATCAGTTTTCTTTGGAATTAGTACAAATATGGATCTCCTCCAGTCAGTTGGCCAGGTAGCTGTCTTCCAAATCTCATGGCATAATTGAGTGAGTGCCTGCAGTGGGACATCCATTTGTTGAAATATCTCAATGGGTATTCTGTCAATTCCTTGAGCCTTGTTGTTCGCCAATTCCTTCATTGCAGCTTCGAGTTCCTCCTTCAGCACCATTGGTTCTAGATCATATGCCACTTCCTGAAATGGATGAAGATCGACCAGTTCCTTTTGGTACAGTGATTCTGTGTATTCCTGCCATCTTCTCTTGATGTTTCCTGCATCATTCAATATTTTGCCCACAGAATCTCTCAATATTACAACTTGAGGCTTAAATTTTTTCTTCAATTCTTTCGGCTTGAGAGATGCTGAGCATGTTTTCCCCTTTTGGTTTTCAAACTCCAGGTCTTTTCACATTTCATTATAATAATTGGCTTTGTCTACTCGAGCTGCTCTTTGAAATCTTCTGTTCAGCTCTTTTATCTTGTCTTTTCTTCCATTGGCTTTAGTTACTCTCCGTTCAAGCGCAAGTTTCAGAGTCTTTTCTGTCATCCATTTTGGTCTTCTTTTCTTCTTTTAGTGATCTCTTGCTTTCTTCATGGATAATGCTCTTGATATCCTCCACAATCCACAGTCTGGTTTTCAGTCACTGGTGTTGAATGCATCAAATCTATTCTTTAGATGATCTCTAAATTCAACAGAGATATATTCAAGATCATATTTTGGCTCTCTTGGACTTGTTTTAATTGTCTTTAACTTCAAGTTGAACTTGCATATGAGCAGTTGATGGTCTGTTCCACAATCAGCTCCTGGCCTTGTTTTGGCTGAAGATATTGAGCTTTTCCATCACCTCTTGCCACAGATGTAGTCAATCTGATTCCAGTGTGTTACATCTTGTGAAGTCCAGTGTACAGCTGCCATTTGTGTTTTTGAAAAATGTATTTGCAATGAATAAGTCATTGGTCTTGGAAAAGTCTATCATGCAATCTCCAGTATTCTTTCTGTCACCAAGGACAACTTTTCCAGCTGGTGATTCTTCTTTGTTTCCAACTTTTGCATTTGAGTCACCAGTGATAATTTGAAGAGGAATGACTCCTTATTGCATGGTCAGTCAATTTCAGAGTGCAGAAGTTGATAAAAATCTTCAATTTCATTATCTTTGGCTTTGGTGGTTGATGCATAAATTTGAATAATGGTCGTATTAACTCATCTTCTTATAGGCATATGGGTATTATCCTATCACTGACAGCATTGTGAGAGCTTTGGTAACGTAGTGCCTAAGGCACTTGACTTCTAACCAGAAGGCTGGTGGTTCAAACCCACCAGCCACTTCTCAGAAGAAAGATGGGGCAATCTACTTCCATAGTGTTTTACTGCCTCAGAAACCCAAGGAGGGGTCGCTATGAGTCAGGTCTGATTCAACGGCACATAACAACAGCAACAATGACAGCATTGTACTTCAGGACAAACCTTGAAACATCCTTTGTGATGATGAATGCCACACCATTCCTCTTCAAATTGTCATTCCCCATATAGTAGATCATATTGTTGTCTGATTCAAAATGGCCAAAATCAGTCCATTTCAGTTCACTAATGCCTAGGATATCAATCTTTATGTGTTCTATTTCATTTTTGACAACTTCCAATTTTCCTAGATTCATACTTCATATATTCCAAGTTCCAATTATTAATTGATGTTTGCAGCTGTTTCTCCTCAATTTGAGTCATGCCACATCAGCAAATAGAGGTCTTGAAAGCTTTACCTTATCCATATCAGTAAGGCTGGTTTTACTCTGATGATGCAGCTCTTTCCCCATCCTATTTTGAGAGCCTTATAACTTAAGTGACTCGTACTCCTCTCTATTGGACAATGTTCCCATACTATTCATAACGTTGTAACAGGAATGTATCAGACAGTGTTTCTCTGCTACTCATTAGGTTTTCCCTGGCCAGTTATTTGAGAAGTAGATGGCCTCCTCCTTCTTCCTAGTCTTCCTCAGTCTGCAAGCTGTGTTGAAATCTGTGCACCATGTTGCACCCCACTGGGTTTGAAACACCAGTGACACAGCCTCAAAACTCACAACACGTCACCACAGTAGGAAAAACTGACAGACAAGTCTGACTCCCTTAGCTCTTTGAACCTCGAGGACCTAAGGAGTGACAGGGCATCCAGGTTAAAAGGGGTGAGAGGCAAGGCTAGGCCCCAAGCCCTCTAGAGCCAGGAAAAGAGGTATATCAATGTTGAGGTCAGATGGATCTTGGCTCAAAGTAAAGAATGCCAGAAAGATGTTTACTTGTTTTTTATTGACTATAAAAAAGCATTTGATTGTGTGGGTCATAACAAATTGTGGATAACATTGAGAAGAATGGGAATTCCAGAACACTTAGTTGTACTGATGAAGAACCTGTACATAGTCCAGGATGTTGTCATTCAAACAGAAAAAGGGAAAACTGCATGGTTTAAAATCAGGAAGGGGGGGAGTGAGGGTTGTATCTTTTGACCATACTTATTCAATCTGTATGCTGAGCAAATAATCCAAGAAGCTGAACTATATGAAGAAGAATGTGGCAACAGGATTGGAGAAAGAATCATTAACAACCTGTGATACACTGGCAAAACAACTTTGCTTGCTGAAAGTGAGGATGACTTGAAGTACTTACTGAAGAAGATTGAAGAATAGAGTCTGCAGTATGGATTACATCTCAATATAAAGAAAACAAAAAGTCCTCACAACTAG
>NW_006922540.1:118609-121277 GCF_000298275.1 Orycteropus afer afer
GTGCCTGACACAAGCCATGGTATTTTCAATAGCCTCATATGCATGTGGGAGCTGGACAATGAATAAGGAGGACCGAAGAAAAGTTGATGCTTTTGAGCTGTGGTGTTGGTGAAGAATGCTGAAAATAACATGGACTGCTAAAAGAACAAACATGTCTGTTCTGGAGGAAGTGCAGCCAGAATGCCCCTTGGAAGTGAGAATGGCCGGCCAGACTTCGTCTCACCTACTTTGGTCTTGTTGTGAGAAGGGACCATTCCCTGGAGAAGGATGTCATCCTTGGTAATGTGGAGGGTCTACCAAAGAGGGGAAGGCCCTCAACAATGTGGATTGACACAGTGATGGTGGCGATGGGCTCAAGTGTAGCAATAATCATGGAGCTTGCTCAGGACCATGTAGTGTTTCGTTCTGCTCTATATAGAGTCACTATGAGTTGGAGATGACCGGATGTTACTTAACAACAACAACAACATTTGTTTGAAACCTCTTCAACCTCCCCTTTCCTGGATCCCTGTCACTGCCTTCTTGCTCTGCCTTGGTCCCTCTGGCCTTTTTCCTCTCCTTTCCCCCACTTTTCCACCTTGCTGCTGGTAGGGCATGGCCTGTGTTCCCTCCCCTGCCCTGGATTCCTGTGCTGACTCTTCACTCTGTCCGGGTCCCCTTGGCTTTTTTTCTCTCCTTTCCCCTACTTTCCTGCCTTGCGGCTTGTGGGGTGTGGCCTGGGATCTCTCCCCTCGCCTGGATCTCTGTGGCTGACTCCTTCTTATGCATTCCGACCAGCAATGAATAAAGGCTCCAATTTCCCAATTTCCTCATCAAAATTTGAATTTTCTGTTTTCTGTTTGTTTTGTTTTATCTTAGCCATCCTAGTGGAAGTGGAGTGGTATCTCACTGTGGCTTTGATTTGCATTTTTATGATGGCTAATAATGGAAACATCTTCTCATATATTGGTGGCATTTAAATGTCCTCTTAAAGAAATGTCTATTCAAGTACTTGTCCCATTTTATGATTGAATTCTTTGTCTTTTTGTTACTAAGTTATTGCATTTTTTTAAAAAAATATATATATATTTTTTATTAATAAATTCTTGTCAATATATGTTTGCCAAAGATATTCTCCCAGTCAAGAGTTTGTCTTTTCACATTTCTGGTAAGGAGGTCTTTTGATGAACAAAAGTTTTTTAATTTTTATTAGGTCCTATTTATTTATCCTTTGCCGTTTGCACTTTTGTCATTATATTAGATGATCTATTTTTAGAAACTAGGCTTACAGCATTGTCACTGTTTGTTCTTCTAAGAACTTCATGGCTTTAGTTTGCATATTTAGGTCCTTAATCCACTTTGGATTTGTTTTTGTATATGGTGTAAGGCTTGGATCCTATTTCATTTTTCTGCCTGTGGAAACACAATTTCTCAGCACCATTTATTGAAGAGACTTTTCTTTCCCCATTGAATAGACTTAGCACTCCTTTCAAAAACCCAACTGACCACAGAGAGATGTGTGAGCTTATTTCTGGATTCTCAATTCTATTCCATCGGCCTGTATGTCTATTATTATACCAATACCAACTGTTGTTACTGGAGCTGTATAGTATATTTTAAAATCAGGAAGTGTGAGTTCTCCTACTCTGTTCTTCTCTTTCAACACTCCTTTACATTTTTGGGCCTCTTGCCTTTCCATATAAAGTAGTGAATTGGATTTTCTTCTATATCTGTAAAGTAGGCTGTTGCAATTTTGATTGGTATTGTGTTGAGTCTATAGCTGTTCTGAATAATATTGAAGTTTTAAGAAAATTAAGTCTTGGAGCTCCGGCAAGATGGTGGACTAGACAGAAAGAAAGACTGCATAGACCCTCTCCAACAAAAAAAAGGCAAACCAATTAACACAGACACAGAAGATAATCTTGGATCCCTGAGCCTTGAAGGGAAGGATATAGAAGTGGACTAAACCCCAACTAGCAGAAGAATTTGCATGAAACTACCAAAAAAGGAGATATACAGATCTGCGGTCTGGCTGCGATCCTGAGCAATGCTGATGGCACAGATAACTTGGATATACCTGAGTGGTTGTAAGACCTAAGAATTAACCTAAAAAGCACCCTGCTAGCCAGGGACTGCATGGAGGACTGTGCACAGTGGCTGGGGAACAAATGGAGAAGGTGAAGAGAAAGGTGGGTGGAACTGTGAAATTTTGCCAGTCCAGAGAGTGCTGCCATTTTGAAGGTTTAAAAAGCAGCTTGACATTTTGGATATTTAAAGAGACAGTGCTCTCGAAGATTCCTGGGGCTTAAGAACACATTCTGCTTTCCAGCAACACCAAGGACACTCAGTACCTGCAAGACTGAAAAGGTACGAGATTCCTCTTGTTACTCTCATACCCCACACCCACTTGATGAACAGAGGTGTGACCACCCCCCACTCCCACCTACCTTCTGGGCTCACAGGACTCCATCACAGTCTGTGTGCTCAGACGGAGCCTGGGTGCCCTGCCCTGTCCTTCAATGATTTTTTTTTTTCTCTTTTAATATTTTTCTTTTTTCTTTTTCGCTTTCTTTTTACTGGTGATTAGTTGCTTATATTTCTCTGTTTTTAGGTACTGAAACAAGGCGGGCTTGTGCTTACTCACTGATCTGCACTGAACACTTTCCCTTGTTACCCTCCCGAGAGGGAC
>NW_006922540.1:128593-136602 GCF_000298275.1 Orycteropus afer afer
TAATTGAGAGATTTAGCAATGTGGCAGGATATAAGATCAACATCCAAAATCAGTTGGATTCCTCTACACCAGCAAAGAGATTGCTGAAAAAGAAATAAGGAAATCAATACCATTGTCAATAGCTACTAAAAGAATAAAATACTTGGAAATAAATCTTACCAGGGACACAAAAGACCTATACAAAGAAAATTATACAAAACTCCTTCAAGAAACCATAAGAGATCTACATAAATGGAAAAACATCCCATGCTTGTGGATAGGAAGATTGAACATTGTGAAAATGTTACTTCTACACAAAGCAATCTATACATTCAATGTAATTCCAATACAGATCCCATCAACATTTTTTAAGGATATGGAAAAACCAGTCACTAACTTTATATGGAAAGGAAGAGACCTCGGATAAGCAAAGCACTATTGAAGAAGAAGAACAAAGTAGGAGGTCTCACACTGCCAGATCTCAAAACCTACTATATAGTCACAGAGTCAAAATTGCCTGATATTGCTTTAATGACAGACACATAGACCGATGGAATAGAATTGAGAACCCAGAAATAGATCCATCGACCTATTGTCAGCTGATCTTTGACAACAGGCCGAAATCCATTAAATGGGGAAGAGAATGTTTGTTTAATAAACGGTGCTAACAAAACTGGATATCCATTTGCAGAAAAATTAAACAAGATCTGTTCCTTACACCATACACAAAAGTGAACTCCAGATGGATCAAAGACTTTAATGTGAAACCTAAAACTATAGAGTTCTTCAAGGAAAAACTAGGCGCAAATTTAAGGGCCCTAATATATGGCATAAATAGACTATGAAGTATAACCCAAAATGCACAAACAGCAAAAGAGAAACTAGATGAATGGGACTTTCTAAAAATTAAATTTTTATGTGTTTCCAAAGACTTCTCCAAAAGAGTCAAAAGAGAACCTACAGACTGGGAAAAAATATTTGGCAATGACATATCTGACAAGGGACTTATCTCCAGAATTTATAGAAAACTCCAACACCTCAATAAGAAAAAGACAAATAATCTAAGTGAAAATGGGCAGAAAACACAAATAGACACTTCATCATGGAGGATATTCATGCAGCCAAGAAACATATGAAAAAATGCTCATAATCATTAGCCATCAGAAAGATGGAAATCAAAACAATGAGATACCATCTTGCTCCAGTACTAGTAGCAAAGTTCAACAAGACACAATTTAACAAATGCTGGTAAGGATGTATAGAGATTGGGACTCTCCTAAACTGTTGGTGGGACTGTAAAATGGTACAACCACTGTTGAAAGCAGTACGGACCCAGCCATTCCATTACTAGGTATATATACTAAAGAAGTGAGAGTCATGACAAGAACAGTCATAGGCACACCCATGTTCATCACAGCACTATTTTCAATAGCCAAAGATGGAAACAACTTAGGTGTCCATCAACTGAGGAATGGATAACCAAACCTTGGTACATACACACAATGGAAAACTAAAGAATAACCCTAAAGAATAACCTAGAATCTACAGAACTCCACAAACTTGGATGAACTTGGAGGACATTATACTGAGTGAAATAAGTCAGTCACTTAAGGACAAATATTATGTTAGTCCATTATTGTAAAAATCAACAGAAGGTTTATCTATGGAAGGAAATTTTCTTTGTTGGTTACCAGGGGTGGGAGGGGAGGGGAAGGAATACTGTTAGATAGCTAGAGATAAGTATTGATTTTGGTGAAGAGAGGGGAATGTACCAAATGTGAGTGATCAAAATGGTGGCACTGAGGAAGAGGAAGACATAGAGAGGTACATGGTAGATAAGACAATAAAGATGAACCCTTTTGCACATACAGTACTGCATTGTCATTGAAGGCAAACATGGTTATATGGGTGGATAGATGGGTGGACAGGCTGAACTATTAGGTATATCTATGAAGTGGGGAGTATACCCAAGACCATGTATAGAGTTGGCAGACAATGTTCATATAAGTGTATTTGTATGATCTGAATTCCCAGATGTATAGCAGAGCTGACAAAGGAAAAGTTTGTAGTCACTTCTTGGTCACAGCCAGCTACCCAGAGGGAGTGAAAAGTTGAACCTGTGGGCTCAGGACCATAGTCACAGGTGACATCAAGCTCAATTAGCATAACATACTACACAAAATATTGTTCCACTTCCCACTTTGGGAGCTCTGGTAGCATAGTGCCTAAAGTACTTGACTGCTAACCAGAAGGCTGGCGGTTCAAACACACCAGCCACTCCTCAGAAGGAAGATGAGGCAATGTACTTCCATAGTGATACTGCCTCAGAAATCCAAGTAGGGGTCTCTATGAGTCAGGTCCGACTCGATGGCAAATAAAAACAACAACAACAATAACCTCCTACTTTAGTGAGTAGAGACTGGGACCTTAAAAACCTGCAAGCAGCCATCTAAATGCAATGATGGGTCTCTCCTCATCCAGCACAAAGAAGAATGAAGAAAACCAAAGATTCATGTAAAGAATTAGTTTTATCAACTGGTACACCAAGCGATCCGCAGCCTATATGACTATGAGACCAAAAGAACTAGATGGTGCCCAGCTACCAATATCAACCACTTGGAGGGGGATCTATGTAGGAGACCCTGGATAGAGAGGGAGACCAATGTGGAACAAAACTCAAAAGCATTTGGAAAAAATGGGGGACCAGAATTTCTGGTCTGATAGAGCCTGGTTGAACCACTGACACTATGGCCCCTAACTGCTCTTCAAGTCTAGAATTCAACCCATACTTGTGGCTTCCAGCCAAGCAAAACACAGACATAGGAGTTGAACACTTACCTGAAGTAATTACACTCCTTGGATAGAACAATCATAGGAGAAACAAGGGCTGTTTATGCACAGGGAGACAGCTCAGGGGGCAGGGGTGCATGGAGGGATGGATACAGGGAAGAGATGACTCTTGGGAGGAAGTGGGAGGGGAGCTGTTGCACTGTGGGGAATTGTAGTCAATGTCATGAGACAAAGTGTATGTGAACTGCTGTATAGAAAGTGAATTTGCTCTGAAAATTTTCACCCAAATCACAATTTAAAAAAAAATGTACTGGAGCTACTAAACACTATCTGATTATAGTTGATCTATGCTGACATAAAGTATAATTAAATACATTAGCAAAGAAGTGGCTATGCTCCCAGAGTTCCTAAGCCAAAAGTCTCAACAAATGTAGGCAAATTTACTGAAGCAGAGTCTATAAGATTCTATATTGATTGTTCTTAGATTATTATACTCTTACATTTGTACAAGCATGAAAATATTAATCCATATTCTAGGCTGTGCTGTCCAGTATGGTAGCCATAGCCACAAGAGATAATTGAGCACTTTGTAGTCCTCATTATGGATTACACCTCAACATAAAGAAAACAAAAATCTTCACAAATAGACCAATAAGCAACATCATGATAAATGGAGAAAAGATTGAAGTTGTCAAAGATTTCATTTTACTTGGCTCAACAATCAACACTTATGGAAGCTGCAATCAGGAAATAAGGCATCGTATTGCAATGGGCAAATCTGCTGCAAAAGACGTTTTTAAAGTGTTGAAGAGCAAATATGTCACCTTGACAACTAAGGTGTGCCTAACCCTGGTTGTGATATTTTTAATCATCTCATATGCATTTGAAAGCTGAGCATTGAATGTGGCTAGTCTGAATTGAGATGTGTTGTATGTTTAAAATACACACAAAAAAAGTTTGAGCACAGTACAAAAGAAAAGGATGCAAAGAATCTCATTATTGTTTTATATTTATTATAAATTCTAATGATAATATGTGTGGAATATTCCACCACTTCTCTGTTAATTTGTCATAATATGGTGGCTTGCATGGTGTTATGATGCTGAAAATATTTCACCATATTTAAAATACCATCAGGGTCACTCATGTTGGAAAGGTTTCAGTGAAGCTTCTAGATTAAGGAAGAAGGATGTGGCAGTCTACTTCTGAAAATATTGGCCATTGAAAATCTTAGGAACAGCAGAAGAACATTGTCTGATATAGTGCTGGAAGATAACCCCTTCAGATTCCAAGACACTAAAAATACTAATGGGGAAGCGTGGGCCTCTAAGTAAAGTTGGTCTGAATGGCTTGGATTGAGTGCTTTTAGTACTTTCATTTGTGGCTGTGGCACACCTCAAAATGAGAAGAAACAGCTGCAAACATCCTTTTATAATTGGAATAGGGAATATACAATGTATAGATCTATGAAAAAATAGAAGTTACAAAAAATGAAATGGATTACATAAAGATCAATATCCTAGGCATTGTTGTTATGTGCTGTGGAGTTGGACGTGACTCATAGTGACCCTTCTTGGGTTTTTGAGGCAGTATCACTATGGAAGTAGATTGCCCCATCCTCCTTCCAAGGAATAGCTGGTAGGTTTGAACCGCCAGCCTTCTGGTTAGCAGTCAAGTGCCTTAAGCACTATGCTACCAGAGCTCCTATCCTAGGCATTAGTGAACAGAAATAAACCATTGGGAACTTTCAGAAATTCAAGCCAGATTCAGAAGAGGATGTGGAATGAAGGACACCATTGGTGATATTAGATGGATCTTGGCTGAAAGCAGAGAATACCAACTAGAAAGATGTTTATCTGTATTTTATTGTCTATTCAAAGGTATTCAGATGTGTGATTCATAACAAATTATGAATAATATTGTGAAGAATGAGAATTCCAGAACTCTTAATTATACTCATGCAGAAAAATACATAGACTAAAAGGCAGTTGTTTGAACAGATACTATGTGGCTTAAAATCAGAAAAAATGTATGTCAGGGTTATATGTTTTCTCCATACTTACTCAATATGTATTCTAAGCAAAGAACCCAAGAAGCTGGACCACATAAAGAAGAACTCAGGATTGGAGGAAGACTCATTAACAACCTGAAATATGTAGATGACACAACCTTAGCTGCTGAAAGCCAAGGAAACTTGAAGTCCTTACTGATAAAGATCAAAGACTACACCTTCAGTATTGATTACACTTCAACAAAAAGAAAACAAAAATCACCACAACTGGATCAATATAAAACATTATGATAAATAGACAAAATACTGAAGTTGTAAAGGGTTTCATTTTACTTGGCCATGCAATCCATGCCAATAGAAACAGCAGTCTATAAATCAAACAACATATTGCATTGGGAAAATGAACTACCAAAGATCTCTTTAAAGGTTTTTTTTTTTTTTTTTTTAATGTCACTTTGTGGACTAAGGTGCATCTGACCCCATCCATGGATATTCAATCACCTCATATGCATGCAAAATCTGGACGATGAATTAAGAAAGACCTAAAATTGACGTTTTTGAATTACGGTGTTGGTGAAGAGTAGTGAATATACCATGGTCTGTCAGAAGAATTAATAAACCTATCTTTGAAGAAATACAGCCAGAATATTTCTTAGAAGCAAAGATAGTGCAACTTCATCTCACGTACTTTGGACATGTTATTAGGAGGACAAGTCCCTGGAGAGGTCCTTCATGCTTAGTAATGCAGAGAGTCAGCAAAAAAAAAAAAAAAGGAAAACCCTCAACGAGATGAATTGACACAGTGCATGCAACAATGGGCTCAAACATAGCAAAGATTGTAAGGGTGGTGCTAGACTAAACAGTGTTTTTTCTGTTGTACATAGGATCACTAAGAGTCAGTACTGACTTGATAGTACCTAACAACAAAACAAATGTGACGTATTATTTTGAATAAAATATATTACTAAAATTTATTTTATCTGTTTATTTTCACTTTTTAAATGTAGCTACTAAAAAAACCCTCACTGTCCTGAGTCAGATCCAACTCATGGCGCCTCCTCCTTGGGTTTCCGAGGTGGTATCACTATGGAAGTAGATTGCCCAACCTTCCTTCCATGAAGTGGCTGGTGGGTACTAGAACATTTAAAATTATTATATAGGGTTCACATTCTATTTGTTTTAGGTTGTGCTCCTCTCAAGATATGAAATCTTTTTTTTTTTTAAATTTTATTTTAAGAGCTTGTTTTACATTCAAAGTCACACATACATTTAATTTCAATCCCCATTTGCCATGTCCAACCTTAATCCAGTCTCCTCCCCTCCCTACCCTGCAACACTCCCCCTGTGCCTCTCATAATTATGCACTCCTGTTTGTCCTGCATTTCCTCAGTTTGAATGTTGGTCCTTTGGTGTCCCATGGTTTATTGCTTTAGGGGATGTATTACCATTGAGTGTGTGGGTGCAGCATCCTGGGTTGAGTGGTCTGTGTGTACATCGCGCTAACCATTGGGCTGAGAGCCCACCCCTGAGGGTGAGTTTTATTCCAGGCACTGAATGTATTTCAGGGCCATAGTATTGGGAGTCTCACCAGACTTCATCTGATGAGTAATTCTGGTCATAATTGAGTTTTTGGATTTTGTTCCACGTTTTTCCTCCCACTCTATCCAGGATCTCCAGATTTGATCCTTTCCTGAGTGGTTGGCATTGGTAGCCAGGCACCATCTGGTTCTTCTGGTCTCGAGGGCCATCATGTCTTAGGGTTGATTGCTTCTAAATGCCTTTGTGTGTGTGTGTGTGTGTGTGCGTTCTTCTTCACTTCGGACATTAGGAGACCATTAGTTGCATGCTAGATGGCTGCTTGAAAGCTTTTAAGTCCTCAGTCGCTACTCACCAATGTAGGATGTGGACCAATGCTTTTATGTATTTTGTTGTGCCAATTGAGTCTGGTGTACCCCAGTACTATGGTCCCAAGGTAGTAGCTCTATTGGATCTTTCTCCCATAGTGTTGGAATGTCTGTGCAGGATTATTCTGTGTCTGTCTTCTATTGTTTCTGTAAGGACTGCAGGTATTTTGTATCACTCGTGTCTGTACAAGATTAGGCTCAGCTGAGTCTGTCCTTGGTCTACAGTATACCTATATTCACTGATCCCTGTCTGATCATCTCAGGTGTTTATGTGTTTATCTGTATAGTCTAATGTTTGGTGTTAATGGCAATGTGGTATTGTGGACACATTGGTTGGTTTTAACATCTGTCATCTATCTCTTATGTGCACAGTTTGGTGTCCTCTCATTTCCCAATGTTATCATGGTGGTCATATATCCTTCCCGTATATCCCTCCCCCTCCCCATGTCAGCATGTAAGCCCCAACTAGCCCTAAATTAATCCCTCTCTTTCCCTCCCCATCCCGGTAACCTACTAGGTGAGTTCCCTTTCCCAAGCAAACCCTTTTCTGTCTTTTTTACAGTAATGGGCTCATACAATACTTGTCCTTCTGTGATTTACTTATTTCACTCAGCATAATGTCCTCCAGGTTCATCCATGTTGTGAGATGATTCATGTATCCCTCATTTTTCTTTAATATGGCATAGTATTCCATTGTGTGGATATACCATAACTTGATTATCCACTCATCCATTGATAGACATTTAGGTTGTTTCCATTTCTTTGCTATGGTGAATTGTGCTGCAATGAACATAGGTGTACATATGTCTGTTCGTGCTCTATCTCTCACCTCTTTAGGATATATTCCTAGTAATGGAATTGCTGGGTCAAATGGTCCTTCTATTTTCAGTTTTTTAAGGAAACGCCATACCATTTGCCACAATGGTTGTACCATTTTACAACCCCACCAGCAGTGCACAAGAGTTCCAATCTCTCCACAACCTCATCAGCATTTGTTACTATCGGATCTGTTGAACTTTGCTATTATTGCTGGGGTGAGATGATATCTCATTGTTGTTTTGATTTGAATCTCTCTAATCATTAGTGATCGTGAGCAATTTCTCATGTGTTTGTTGGCTGCTTGTATATCTTCTTTGGTGCAGTGTCTGTTCAAGTCTTTTGCCCATTTGTGAATTGGGTTATTTGTCTTTTTGGTGTTGAGGTGTTGAAGTTTTCTGTAGATTTTGGAAATAAGTCCTTTGTCAGATTTGTCATAAGCAAATATCTTCTCCCAATCTGTAGGTTATCTTTTTACCCTTTTGATGAAATCTTTCGATGCACACAAT
>NW_006922540.1:137237-138311 GCF_000298275.1 Orycteropus afer afer
CGGGTTTGACTCGACGGCACATAACAACAACAACAACAACAAGATCTGGGAGTGTGAGAACTCCCACTTTGTTTTTCTTTTTGCGAAGTGCTCTGCTTATTCTAGGTCTCTTTCCTTTCCATATGAAATTAGTAATTAGTTTTTCCATGTCCTTAAAAATTTTAGTTGAAATCTGGATCTGGATTACATTAAATATATAGATTGCTTTAGGTAGTATTAACATTTTCACAATGTTTAGTTTACCTATCCATAAATAAGGCAGGTTCTTCCATTTATGTAGTACCCTTGTTGTCTCTTATAGCAGTGTTTTATAGTTTTCTCTGTATAAGTCTTTTGTGTCTCTGGTGAGGTTTATTCCTAGATATTTTATCTTTTTCCTAGCTACAGTGAATGGTATGGTTTCCCTTATTTCTTATTTCCCTTATCAGAGGACTCCTTGCTGGTGTAGAGAAATCCAATTGATTTTTCTATGTTGACCTTGTATCCTGCCACTTTGCTGAACCTCTCTATTAGTTCCAGTAATCTTTTTATTGAGTCCCTTGGGTTTTCTATGTATAGGATCATATCATCTGCAAATAGTGATGGTTTTAATTCCTCTTTGCCAAAATGTATGCCTTTTATTTATGTTTCTTGCCTTATTGGCCTGGCCAGGACTTCCAATACAATGTTAAAAAGAAGTGGTGATAGAAGGCATCCCTGTCTGGTTCCCGTTCGTAAGGGGAATACCTTGAGTCTTTCTCTATTAATAATGATATTGGCCATTAGCTTTGCACATATACCCTTTATTATGTTGAGAAATTTCCCTTCTATCTCTATTTTGCTGAGGGTTTTAACAGGAATGGATGTTGGATTTTATCAAATGCATTTTCTGCATCAATTGATATAACCATATGGTCCTTTTCCTTTGTTTTGTTTATGTGGTGGATTACATTGATTGATTTTCTGATGTTGAACCACCCTTGCAAACCTGGTATAAATCCCACTTGGTCCGGATGTATTAATTTTTTGATATGTTCAATTCTGTTGGCCAGATTTTATTAAAGATTTTTGCATCTATATTCATGAGTGATATTG
>NW_006922540.1:139132-142804 GCF_000298275.1 Orycteropus afer afer
TCTTCCTATTATTAATTTCTAGTTTTATAGCATTGTGGTCAGAGATGATGTTTTGCAGTATTTCAAGGCTTTTGAATTTGTTGGAGCTTGTTTTATATCCTAGAATATGGTCTATTCTGGAGAAGGATCCATGTGCACTGGAAAAGAATGTAAATTGTGTTTTTGTTGGGTGAAGTACTCTATATATGTCTATGAGTTACAGTTCGTTGATTGTGTTGTTTAGTTCTTCTGTATCTTCGCTGAGCTTCTTTCCCATTGACCTGTCTCTCCTTGAAAGTGGTGTGTTAAAGTCCCCCACTACTAATGCAGACTTGTCTATCATTCCTTTTAATTCAGTTAATATTTGCCTCACATACTTTGGAACACTTTCATTGGGTGCATAAATATTTGTTATTGTAACCTCTTCTTTGTAGATTGACCCTTTCAGCATCATATAATGCCCATCCTTTTCTTTTAAGATGTTTTTCACCTTAATGTCTATTTTTTCAGAAATCATAATTACTACCCCTTCCCTTTTTTGGTTTCCATTGGCTTGGTATATTCTTTTCCTTCCTTTAACTCTTAATTTGTTTTTATCTTTGTGTCTAAGGTGTGTTTCTTGTAGGCAGCATATCGATGGGTCTTCTTTTCTTATGCAGTCTGCCACTCTCTTTCTCTTGATAGGTACATTTAGTCCATTCACAATGAGTGTGATTAGTGATAGGTATGAGTTGACTGGTGTCATTCTATTGTTGTTTTTTGTCATGTTGTTGGTCATTCCTTGGTCCATGTATATTTCTGTGCTGAGTTTAGTTTGTTGGCTTTTGCTTTCTCCCTTTTCTTCTTTATTGTTGGATTTGTGCTTATTAAGCCCATATGGTTTCCTTCCTTCTGATTTGCTTAGAAGAATTGTTACTCTTCTCTGTGGTTACATGGGAGTATATTCTTGTCTCTATATTTTTAGAACAGTGTGTGCTGCAAACACACTGTCGTGTTTTCCTTTCCATTTGAGGATCTGTACCTAGAAGTCTTATTCCCTCTGATAGGTTAGTTGCTGTTGTTATGTGCTGCTTGAGTTCCTTGGTTTTTAAGTTAGAATGTTTTATGGTCTTATTATGAGTATCTATTTCTGATTTGGTTTTAGAGTTGATGTCACATATCTTGGTTTTGCTGATCTCTGTTGTGGGTTCTCTATTGGTAGGACTTCCTTAAGCATTTCTTGCAGGGTTGGTCTGGTTTTCACAAAGTCTCTTAATTTCTGTTTATCTGAGAATGCCTTGATTTCACCTTAATATTTTATGAATAATTTGGCTGGATATATGATTCTTGGTTGGAAGTTTTTTTCCTTCAGAGTTTTATATATGCCGTCCCATTGCCTTCTTGCCTGCATAGTTTCTGCTGAGCAATCGGAGCTCAGCCTAACTATTTGAATATTATAAGTAATATTTCTTTTTTCCCGGGCAGCTCTCAAATTTTTTCTTTGTCTTTGGTTTTGGAAAGTTTGATGATAATATGCCTCAGTGTTTTTCTTTTGGGATCTATCTTGTGTGGGGTTCTATGAGCTTGGACAAATATGTTTTCTTCCTTCATGATATGGGGAAGTTTCCTGCTAGCAGGTCTTCCACAATTTTCTCAGTGGTCTTTTTCGCCTCTTCTTGTCCTGCAATTCCAATGAGTCTTATATTGTTTCGTCTCATGTCATTGTATATAATTCTTAGACTCTCTTCACTTCTCTTAAGTCTTTGTTCTGATTTTTCTTAAAACAGTCTAGTGTCCAGGGATTTGTCTTCTAGTTGGGATATGCGTTCTTCAGCCAGTTCTAATCTTTTGAGCTTCTACTGTGTTGTGTAGTTCTGTTGTTTTGGTGCTCGTGGTTTGCATTTCAATTGACATTTTCTGCATTTCTAACTGCTGTTTTTGTATAAGTTCTGACTGTGCATTAACCTTAATATTCTGTTCCTCAATGATTTTCCTGAGTTCCTCCAGGGAACTGTCTGCATTCTCCTTGTTTCTGTTTGGGGTTTCCTTAGGCTTTTGTATAGCTCATAAACATATCTTTAAATTCCTTCTCAGATAATTCTATTGCTTCCTCTTCCTCCATGTACAATGAGACATTTGTTTGTGGTTTTGCTTCTAATGCCTTGCCCTGTTTTTTTGTTTGATTTGAAGTTGCCTGTTGTTTCCTAGACATTTTGAGGTTGTTTTTAGCTGCTGGTTACATGTTGATCTGTTTTGTCTTGGTTTTACAGTTTAATATTTTGAAAAGGTGAAGCTGGTGTATTTTATTTTATTATTGATTCAGGCATGTTGGGTTGCTCTGCTGTTTTCTTTGTAATGGTGGAATCACTGTGTGGAATGTGGATATGTGTTTCTGTTTGTCATAAAGAGGGTTTAGAGTTTGAACCAGGAGGTTTTATGTTAATTGGCTGAATATAGTTTCTTCTGTTGAATGAGTGAAGTTATTGGTGGTAAAGGTGAGAGCAGAAGAAGGAAAGCTTGGTGTTGCTAGGGTCATTTTCTAGGGCTTTGAGTGGGCTGTTATTGATGATGTAGTTATTTACAAGTCCATGGCTCAATTTCAGGAAAGATTCCTGTTGTTAGGGAGTTGCCACTTTCAGCCAGGCTCTGGCACACTCAAAGACCCCACTTCCAAGGCCCCTCAGTGCCAAAAAGCTGATCCAAGGCAAATTCCTGGGACCACACTCAGTGGCGGGTTCCTCTCTCTCCTCCCCATCTGCCCACCTTGTCGGCACAATCGACCCAGATCGCTAGTGGCTTGGGAGTTTGTCTGTGATACCAACCACTTGCAGCACCAAAGATGCACACGATTTCAACTGTGCTGGAATTAGGAGAGTGCCTGCTGGTAATCTGTGGTCGTGATATCAGTGACAAAGACAAGCACAGACCTCTCAATGTCTCCCAAGCTGACCTAAGCCCACTCAGTGACCTGCTGAGGAGGGAGCGAGCTCACCCTCCTGGAGCACCAGTGAAATCTTTGCTTAGGTTTCAGTGGTGATGTGCATGCCTGTTTGCACTTAGCTGACCCAAGTTACCAATAAAATCAGGTGCTGAAGGTAGATCCTTGGGATGTTTGCTGGGATGTTGCTGTGGTCACTGTTATGCTGATATAGGGTGTCTTCTTCCCTGGCTCATGGAGATCTCAGGTGGCTGCCCTCACCCACAGTCAGTGACTTTCCCAGGGAAGTTTTCAATGGCCTCTCTTGGCTGCCCATCCATCCTCCGCTGGGTAGATCTTCCTTAAATAATCTCCCTTTGCTTTTCCTCTAATTCTGCTCTTCTGTTTTTGTTGCACTCTGATTCAGTGAGCTGTTCAGAGCATCAAAATCCCTAATTCAAACTGCTGTACTTAGTTTTTCAAGCACTAAGATGCTAGATGCAAATAGTGTGGTGATTACTGACGAGACTCCATTTTGAAACCTCAAGATATGAATTCAATGACATAGCCCAAAACTTACGTAACCATGGGTAGTAAATCTCCACTGCTAATAGAAATCACCATTCCTTTTCAAACTGTCATTCCGGCATAGTAGATCCTATGGTTGTCTGATTCAAAATGGCCAAAACCAGTCCATTTCAGCTCACTAATGCCGAGGATATCAATCTTTATGTGTTCCATTTCCTTTTTGACAACTTCCAATTTTCCTAGATTCATACTTCGTACATTCCATGTTC
>NW_006922540.1:145950-154649 GCF_000298275.1 Orycteropus afer afer
TCTCACCTATTTTGGTCATGTTGTAAGAAGGGACCATTCCTTGGAGAAGGATGTCATGCTTGGTAGGGTGGAGGGTCGATGAAAGATGTGGAGGCCTTCAATGTGATGGATTGACACGGTGGCTGCAATAATGGGCTCAAGTATAGCAGGGACTGTGGGGCTGGTACGGGATCGGGCAGTGTTTCGTTCTGCTGTGCATGGGGTCGCTATGAGTTGGAAACGACTCGACGGCACTTAACAACAACAACAACAATAGAAATCACTCAACAATTTTACATAAAGAGATTAATCAAAATGAATTAATATGACTTTCTCCTTCTCATGTTACCATTGACTGGTATAACTCCCTTAACCCACCAATTCTAAAAAGCTATAACCCAAAGAAAAAGAAGCCCTGGTGGCATGATGTATAAGAAGAGCTCAGCTGCTAACTAAAGGTTGGCTGCTCATATTCACCAGCTGCTCTGTGGGAGAAAAGACCTGGCATTCTGCTTCCCTAAAGACTATAGCTTAAGAAACCCTATGGGACAGTTCTTCTATGTCCTATTGGGTTTCAGTGAGTTGGAGTTAACTCAACAGCAAATGACAGCATCACCCAATGAAGGTGAATTTCATGAATCTGTTTCTATAAATCAAAACGTTTTCATGAACATGGGGAACATTTGGAAATATGAATACCAGTCTTGACTTAATATTGCTTTTTGATGAGGCATATGTTAAAAATAAAAGCAATAAGACCAGAAGCTTTATTGTTGCTGCTCTATTGTTTAGACCAATATGCATAAGAGATCACTCTGACTAATGTCCTTATAAAAAGGTCTCTTATAAAACCACAAAAATAATGGTAGAAAAATTCATGAAGAAATTAAAGGATTGTATCTTGGATACCACCACCCATCTGTTTGTAGTGGCTTGTGTGTTAGTATGATGCTAGACACTATGCCTCCAGTATTCCAGATGTGAGATGGATCATCCATACTGGACAGATTACAATGGATCCTTCAGCATTGGACAGACAAGGAAGAAAGGCCTGCTGATCTACATCCAAAAATTTAGCCAGTGAAAACCTTAAAAATCACAGGATTTCACTCTCACTGGTAGGCTAAGAAAAAAAAAATAAAAACAGAAAATAACATATGTTGGCAAAGACATGGGAATGTTTAACCATTGCTGGTGGGAATGCAAACTGGCACAGCTGTTGTGAAAAAGTTTGGCAATTTGCCAAAAAATTAAAACTAGAACTACAATATGACCCAGCAACTGCACTCCTTCATACATATCAAAAAGACTTGAAAGTAGAGAATCAGAGACTTTTACAACAGTGTTCATTACAACACTATCCACAGCATCCAAAAGGTGGAAATAACCTAAATAATGATCCATAGATGAATATATAAATATAATATGGTACATACATACAATAGAATACTACACAGTCAGTAAGAGAAATGAAGTCTTGATACATGGCACAGAATGCATGGAGCTTGAGGACACTATGTCAAGTGAAATAAGCCAATCACAAAAGGAGATATATATATATATACACACACACACACACACACACACATACATACACACACACACACAGAGGGAGGGAGAGAGAGTGAGAGAGAGAGAAAGGCATATATATAGAGATCAAAGTTAATTAATAGTTACCAAGGTCAGGAAGAAAGGGGAAGAAGGTGTTCACAGTGATGGAAAAATTGCATAGATTAAGGATAGTGTTGCCCAGACAATTAGTGTAGCTGATGCCAATAAGTTTATGCCTGTAAAAACTGGAGCTTGTAAAAAGCTGTGTGATACATAAAACAAAGGAAAATAACCACATGACAATAGCAATCAATGCAAAAAAGGAATTTGATAAAATCCAACGTCCATACCTTCAACTATGTGTTGTTGTTGTTAGGTGCCTGCCATGCTCTGCCGACCTTGGGACTTTCAATGGACTTGAATTAATGGCCTGTCATGTGGTTTGGTAACATCAGGACTGTGCCTTTTTACTTGTCAACCTTGGGCTTGTCAGTCCGAGCAGCCAGTAGCTGTCTGAGTGAAGAAAATCCTCTAGCTTCAGTGGGCCAGGAGCAGGAGGCAGAGCTGAAGCCCAAGGTCGAGGAGCTTTCATCCAGCCCCTAGAGCTCAGCACTTTGAACTTGGACTTAAAGCCTTCAAACTGCAAGAATAAACTCCTGTTTGTTAAGGCCATCCCATTTGTAGTATATTCCTGTCAGAGCAGCACTAGGTAACCAGAACACCATCTAAAAGGCAAATATTGCTCTCTCCTCATCTGAAGCAAAAAATGAGTGAAGAAAATAAAAGACACTTGGAAACAGTCCAGAGGATTAATGGACCATGAACATCTCAGCCTATAAGACCCTGGGTCCAGAATAACTAGATGGTTCCTGGTGACCAATGCCAATCAGTTAGAAGGGGATCAAAACTGGAGATCTTAAATAGAGTGTGAGAAAAAAATGTGGAATAAAATGAAAAACATAGAAAGACCAGACTTACTGGTTGGATAGATATTGGTGGGACCCCCAAGACTACGATCCCAAGTCACCCTTCAGGCCCATAATTGAAATCACTCCCATGGCTTAACTCACAGCCAAACAATAGACAGGGCTAAGAGCCAAACAACTACCCCAGGAAGATGCATTCTGTTCTGGTTACTTAGTGCCACTCTGACAGGAATATACCACAAAAGGGATGGCTTGAACAAACAGGAATTTATTCTCTTACAGTTTGGGAGGCTAGAAATCCAAGTTCAAAGTGTCAATCTCTAAGGGCTTTATGAAAGCCCCTTGACCTTGGGCCTCTGCCTCTTGTTTCTGGCCCGCTGAAGCCAGAGACTTCACTCAGGCAGCTACTGGCTGCTGAGGCTGACAAGCCCAAGGGCAACAAATAAAATGGCACAGTCCCAATGTTACCAAACCACATGGCAGGCCATCCATTCAAGTCCATTGAAAGTCCCAAAGATCAGCAGAGCATGGCAGGCTGCTGAACAATGACACAGCTACATGCAGGGTTCAAGCATGCCATAAGCTAGAGACTATCCCCAAGGCCTCTCCTTATAAACAGGAAGAAGACCACATCCCAAAGGCAGCTACTCAGCTGCTTGTGGTAGACCCCACCATGGAGTTGATTGCCAGTCTCATCATGGGGAATAACTATCACCAGCTGCCCAGCCACTCAACCAGGCCCAGCCAAGGTGACCTACAAATTTAACTACAACACACTCCTTGGAACAAGCAACCATGGGAGATCAGAAGGGCAGCATTTGCACAGCGAGAAAGGTAGGGAGACCGGAATGCATAAGCAAGAAGGATACCGGGCAAGGTAATCACAGGGAGGAAGTGGGAGGAGAGGGGTTATGCTGCAAGGAATATAATCAGTGTCATCAAACAAAATGTGTATGAACTGTTGAATGTAAAACTAATCTGCTTTGTAAAATTTCACTGCAATCACAAGAAAAAGTTAAGAAACATTCATTATATATTCATATTCATTCATATATGAATGAAACTAACTTAAAATACCTAAACTGAGATAATATATTTTTATAGGTTTCAACATATATTTGACAAGTATATAAAGGCAAGAGTTAGATAAATTTATAAACCATAATTAATAACAGAAATATCATTTGAAATCCAAGTATAGATCATTTGTAAAGTTTTACCCAAGTACTTAAAACATGGCCTAGTATAGTTCATTATTCTAATGTTTAACTTAAAATATTCATATTTGAATATGCTTATAGTTCTCCAAGTTGTTGTTTGTTTCCCTCAAGTTCATTTTGATATGGCAACCTTATATATGCAGGGTAGAACCACTCCACAGGGTTTTCAAGGCTGTGATCTTTTAGAAGCCTGTCTTCCCAGGTGCATCTGGGTAGGTTTGAATCTATAAGCTTTTGCTTAGTAGTCCAGCACTTAATCATTTCGGCCACCAAGGGACTGCTAATCCTTCTTTGTAAATATTTTTATATTTCAAATTACCATCATTCACTTAGGATGTAAGGTACAATATTCAAAACCTGGTATCTAGAAGCAAATCAAAACAACAATGAGATTCACCTCACCCCATTATTAGTAGGCAAGTTCAATAAGCCAGAAAACAACAAATGCTGGTGAGGATGTGGAGAGATTGGAACTCTCATATACTGCTGATGGAACTGCAAAATGGTGCAACCACTGTGGAAAATGGTATGATACTTCCTTAAAAAGTTGGAAATATAAATATGATATGATCCAGCCATCCCACTACTAGGTAACTATCCTAAAGAAATAAAGGCTGGATGAGAACATATATATATATATATATATACATACACTCACTGTCATTGCAGTACTATTCACAATAGCAAAGAGATGGAAATAACCTAACCGCTCATCAACAAATGCATACATAACCAAAATATAGTACATAACCCACAATGGAATACTATGTAGCATTAAAGAATAATGAAGAATCTGTGAAACATTTCATAACATGGATGAACTGGGAGGACATTGCACTTAGTGAAGTAAATCAATCACAAAAGAGCAAATATTGCACTAGTGCACTATTATAAAAAATCAAGGAAAAGTTTACACACAGAAAGAAGCTTTCTTTGATGGCTACCAGGTATGGGAGGTGAAATTACTCCCTAGGTAAGAAACACGTTTTAATTTGGGTGAAGGGAAAGGCAATAGACAAAATGTACAATATCACTAAGAAAAAGTTGCACAAGAGTTACAGACAACAAAGGTAAGCACTACTGCACACACAAAACAGCCTTATCAGAAATACAAATATTAACCTGTAAGTAGTTACATAGGTATGCAGGCAAGATGACCAAGTAAGCGTGGGTGAACCGGACTATACCTACAATCATATATAGATTTGGCAGACTGATATTTCTATATATGTATTTGTACCTGCTGCAAAAGTGTCTGTATATAGTAGATCTAACAAAGTTAGCAAAGTTATGAAGACTTCTTAGCCTTTACCAAACACCTTAAGGGAATGAGTCATTGGGACTACAGGTTCAGGACCATAGTTGCAGGGGATATGAAGGTCAATTGCCATAACATAGTCCACAAATATAATGTTCTACATCCTATTTTGGTAAGTAGTGACTGGGATCTTAAAAGCTTGTGAGTGCTCATCTAAGGTACACTGGTAGGACTCTTCTTGGCTAGAGCAAGAAGAGTGCAGAAAATCAATGACACATGGAAACAATTAGTGCAAGGGACTAGTGGACCACTTGAACCTCAACCTACATGACCCTGAGACCAGAAGAACTAGGTGGTGTCCGGCTACCACCTTCAACCACTCAGAAAAATGTAACAGGAGATTCCAGATAGAGTGGGAGAAAAATGTGGAATAAAACTCAAACTCATAGAAAAGACCAGGCTTATGGTCCAAATAGAAACTGGTGATATTCCCAAGGCTACGGCCCTTAGACCCTCTTCAAGCCTGGAACTGAATATATCCCCATGGCTCAAATTTCAGGCAAACAATAGATAATTGGTGAACAGTAACATCAGGGAGGTATGCATTCCTAAGAACAGTCAACTATAAAAGTTTCAAACAGCAGCATTTTCCCAAGCATAAAGCTCAAAATGTAAGAAGTGAAATGAAAGAAGGACAAAGGGAAGTGAAAACCACAAGGAAGAAGTGGGAAGTGTGCTTGTTACATTGTGGGGATTGAAATCAATGCCCTGAAAGAAAATGTTTAAACTGTCAAAAGGAAAACAAATTTGCTCAGTAAACTTTCACCTAAGTTACAATAAAAAGTTTAAAAGACAACAACGACAACAAAAAACCTAGTCTCCAATTCCTGCAAAAAACAGAAACCTAATTTTTCCTCTAGTTTCACCTCAGACCACTACCATGACAATACAGGCCACAATGTTCTTTAGCTTTTTAAAGGACCATCTCGTATGCTATTCCCTTTTTATGAAATGTCCTTATAATTCCATACCCAATTAAATGTTAGGAAAATTTTAATATCCAAGATTGAAAACTATACATTCACAAATATTTCCAATATCTCCACATTATTTCATAACAATGTTATTATTGAGTGGTCTCTGAATTTCACTATATTTACTAATAAAAAAACAACTATGTAAGTATTTACATAATAGTTACCAAGGACTTCATTTACTACTATTGTTATTATTCACTATTTACTGTTAAGGAGCTCTGGTAGCATAGTGCCTAAGGCACTTGACTGCTAACCAGAAGGCTGGCAATTCAAACCCACCAGCCACTCCTCAGAAGGAAGTTTGGGCAATCTACTTCTGTTGTGATACCACCTCAGAAATCCAAGGAGGGGTCACTACGAGTTGGTCCTACTCGATAGCACATAACAACAATAACAACAACGTTATTGTTAGGAAAGGATCTCTTATTCACCAATGTGCAGTGAGACTGGCTGTAATTGTGCTCAAGATTCTACAAAGGGTAAGTACACAAATAAATGAAATTGGTGAAAAGAAGACAATTTGTGTTTCTGTGACAAGATAAGGCAATTTTGTTTTCCTTCCACTGCACACACAGCAGAACTTGGATACACCAGGTAATGGTTCATGAGTACAGAGGGCTCCCTGTTGTGAAACACAAATTGATTATAGCAGAATTATTCATAAGCCTCAAATCAATATTATTAAAAACAGACAAAATACTTGAAAGAAGAAGGAAAGGGTGTGAAAAGATACAAATGTGTCCATAGGACAAGGATTCTTTGGGTGGCTCTGGCCTCAGGGGAGGATCTGGGGGTGACGTTCCTATAAATGTATTGGATCTGCTGCTTTTATCTGTACAGAGT
Source organism: Orycteropus afer afer (assembly GCF_000298275.1). Lineage (NCBI taxonomy): Eukaryota > Metazoa > Chordata > Mammalia > Tubulidentata > Orycteropodidae > Orycteropus > Orycteropus afer. The sequence goes on from NW_006922540.1 coordinate 152,765, forward strand.
GAAAACCATGGAGCTGCTGGGCCAGATCATGAGGCACAAACAGACATCATCGTGGAATATTAACCATACTGTATACAGGGATACTGTCTTTTTACCATGATGAAGAGAACAGTATCCATCATCCCTTTTTTGTGTGTGATGGTTTTGTTAATCCAATTGCCAATCACATAGACAAGAACTATGATATTTATCAGTGTGCTTAATATCCAGCAGGCAATATTGGAGAGGCCTATATGCTTGGAAGCTTTTACTTTAAACTTTTGGCACCTGGGGTTCCAGGGGTTGATGATTATGTCCTGGAAGATACTCAAGAGACAGATGGTGCCCATGGACACACCCCTGGACACTTTGTAAACATAGACAAGTTTGCATCCAAAATCATTGAGAAGACAGAGTTGGAGTAACCTCTCAGAGACAACCAAACACCTTGAGAGAGAGAATCACTGGGCTTGCTGATTTAGGACGATAGTCTCAAGGGACACCAAGCTCAATTGGCACAACATAGTACATAAAAATCGAGTTACACAACCTACTTTGGTGAGTGGTGACTGCAGTCTTAAAAACTTTTGAGCGGCCATCTAAGGTGCAACTATTGGTCTCCTCTCATCTGTGGCAAAGAAGAGTGAAGAAAATCAAAGACATTTGGAAGCAGTCAGTCCAAGGATATGATGGACTCTAATATCAGAAGAATTAGATGTTGCCAAAGAAAATAATAAATAAGTAAAGAAAACAAAACAAACAAACAAACATTGAGGAAATGTTTTAACACAAAACCTGTTGTTGTCTATGGGATTTTTTTGGAGAGAAAGCCCAATGTGTTGGCTACAGTCAGGTATCTGTGAATCAAATCTGTGAACGGTGACCTACATCCACTCAAATTTAGAAATATAGAATAAAATAAGAGTGAGAAATTCCCCAGGATACCAGTGACTATCTGAAATAGGAAGACCACTCTGATTTCCTAATCCATGAAAGCCAGTCTACTACTTTCCGAGGTCAAATAATCACATTCAAAAAGAGATACTTATCCATGGAAACGTGTTGTAGACTACTTATTTACATCACCCCACATACCATTATTTGCCACTAAGATTTTCTAAAATATATATTTATTTTGTTAAGAGATAAGCAAGATTGATGTGATTATTTACATAGCACTCATAGCATGTAACTTACTGTTATTAATCCTTTCCTTGTCCTAATTTACTCAATATTCTAAAGTCTGTTAGGATCTGATATTATTCTTCTTTAATTATTGTTGTTGTTATGTGCCATCGAGTTGGACCCAACTCATAGCAACACCTCCTTGGGTTTCCAAGGCAGTATCAGTATGGAAGTAGATTGCTCAACCTTCCTTCTGAGAACTGGCTGGTGGGTTTGAACCACCAGCCTTCTGGTTAGCAGTCAAGTGCCTTAGGCATTACACTAATAGCAATTTAGCTAAAAGGAGTTTAAGTGACTTGTATTGGCAAAGTTAGGGTTTGGATTATGACAACCTTGCTGCAATTACATCAGTTTTTATTATAGTGCTATATTCTCATAGCTACTTGGTTGCGTTCTTTAGTATATTTATGTTCATTATCATATTTGAAATTTTTATTTTATATGTTTGTGTCTATTTCTCATTTCTGTGTAAAAATTTATTCTATAAATGAACATTCATTGGGAATGAAGATTCAAAGGTCATAATTATATGCAGATGCACAGTAATTTTCTACGACCAAATTGGATCTATTGAATATGAAGTGGTATTAACATAACTAAAGACACAATTATATCTTTTTGTTTTTCCCCTATTGAACTCATTGTGTTAGACTGTGTTCTCTAGAGAAACAAAACCAGTAAAGCTTATATATATATATATATATATATATATATATATATA
>NW_006922540.1:155544-158103 GCF_000298275.1 Orycteropus afer afer
CTGTAATTTTCCATTGACTTTAATCACAGGGCATGGTAGTACTAAGAGACGTCCTAAAGAATCTCCTGTATTCCAGACATACTCTTCTTTACCTCTGTTATATAATGTCAATCCAATTTCCCTTTGGTAATCAGGATCTATCACACTAGATAGTACAGTAATGCCCTTCTTTGTCTGTTGATCCAGAGGAATGAGGAAGTGAAAAATGGCCGGGTAGCATTCTTAATTTCCAGTTCAATGCAATCAGTATTGTGTATCCAGGTGGGAGTGTTCCTCCCTTTGGGACTAAGATCTCCAGACCCCCAGAGCATAGGGTAGCAGGGACAGTAAGCAAAAATTTTTTGAGTGGGTCACTAGGGGTAATAGTGAGTGGTATCACTCCTGTTTCCACCCCTTGGTTCCTGGACCCATGAATGCTGGCTATTGGAGAAACAGAACCATATATTGGATGCTGGTTTAGAGCTTATACAGCCTCCTGAAGAACATTGCCCCAACCCTTCAAGGTACTGCCACCTAGCTGTTGCCATATTTGTGCTTTTAAGAGGTCATTCCATCATTCTATCAAGCCAGCTGCTTCAGGATGATGGAGAACATGGTGAGACCAGTGAATTCCATGAGCATAAGCCCATTGCTGCACTTCATTTGCTGTGAAATGAGTCCTTTGATCTGAAGCAATGCTGTGTGGAATACCATGATGGTGGATAAGGCGTTCTGTAAGTCCACAGATGGTAGTTTTAGCAGAAGCATTGCATGCAGGGAAGGTGAATCCATATCCAGAGTAAGTATCTATTCCAGTAAGAACAAAACGTTGTCCTTTCCATGATGGAAGTGGTCCAATGTAATCAACCTGCCACCACATTGCTGGCTGATCACCCTGAGGAATGGTTCCATATCGCGGACTCAGGGTTGGTCTCTGCTGTTGGCAGACTGGGTACTCAGCACTGGCAGTAGCCAAATAAGCCTTGGTAAGCAGGAGTCCATGTTTCTGAGCCCATGCATAACCTCCATCCCTGCCACCATGACCACTTTGTTCATGAGCCCATTGAGCAATGACAGGAGTAGCTGGGGAAAAAGGGTGGCTGGTTTTCCCTGAATGTGTCATCCTATCCACCTGATTGTTAATGTCCTCTTCTGCTGAGATCACCTTTTGGTGGACATTCACATGAGACACAAATACCTTTACTCCTTTGGCCCATTCAGAGAGATCTATCCACATACCTCTTCCCCACACATCCTTATCACCAATCTTCCAATCATGCTCCTTCCAAGTCCCAGACTATCCAGCTAAGCCATTAGCCACAGCCCATGAATCTGTATATAATAGCACATCTGGCCATTTCTTGTTCCATGCAAAGTGAACAGCCATATGCATGGCTCGAAGTTCTGCCCATTGGGAGGATTTCCCTTCACCATTGTCCTTTAAGGAAGTCACAGAAAGGGGCTGCAGTACCACTCCTGTCCACTTTCGAGTGGTACCTGTGTATCATGCAGAACCATCTGTAAACCAGGCATGAGTTTTCTCTTCCTCAGTCAACTGATAAGGAACTCCCCATAAGGCCATAGGTGCAGAGTGGGACAGGGAAGGTAATGTGACTGGAGTGGAGACCATAGGCATTTGGTGGCCACTTCCTCATGCAACTTACTTGTGCCTTCAGGTCCTGCTCCAGCCCGATCTCTGATATACTACTTCCATTTAATGATAGAGTGCTGCTGTGCACATCCAACTTTATGACTCTGTGGGTCAGACAACACCCAGTTCATGATGGACATCTCAGGCCTCATGGTGCCTTGGTGGCCCATGGTTAGGTGTTCAGTCTCTATTAAAGCCCAGTAACAAGCCAAAAGCTGTTTCTCAGAAGGAGAGCAGTTATCTGCAGAGGATGGCAGGGCTTTGCTCCCAAACCCCAAGGGTCTGCATTGCGATTCACCAATAGGGACCTTCCAAAGGCTCCAAAGAGCATCTCTATCTACTACAGACACTTCAAGCACCATTATATCAGCCAGATCATATGGCCTAAGTGGCAGAGCAGCCTGCACGGCAGTCTGGACCTGTTGCAGAGCCTTCTGTTTTTCTGGGCCCCACTCAAAACTAACAGATTTCCAAGTCACTTGATAAATATGTTGCAGCAACACACCCAAATGAGAGATATGTTGCCCCAAGATCCAAAGGGGCACATCAGACTTGTGCCTCCTTTTTAGTTGTGGGGGAAGCTAGATACAATAACTTATCCTTCACTTTAGTAGGAATATCTCGACATGTCCCACACCATTGGACCCCTAGAAATTTCACTGAAGTGAAAGGTGCCTGAATTTTTGTTAGGTTAACTTTCCACCTGCTAGCATGCATATGTCTCACCAATAAGTCTTGAGTCATTGATACTTCTTCCTTACTAGGTTCAATCAGCATAATGTCATCAATATAATGGACCAGTGTGGTGTCTTGTGGAAGGGAAAGGCGATCAAGATCCCTATGGACTAAATTATGACATAGTGCTGGGGAGTTGATATACCCTGAGGAAGGACCAAAAAAGAATACTGTTGGCCTTGCCAGCTGAAGGC
>NW_006922540.1:158643-159318 GCF_000298275.1 Orycteropus afer afer
GTTTGGGGACCCACTGGACCCACTGTGAGACACACCTTAGCTAAGACTCCATCAATAACTTGACCTCCATATGCCCCCACTCTGACTGGTGGGCCCCCAGGATGCTTTGGGTTTCCTGGAAATAGTGTCAATTCAGAGCCAGTGTCCAGTAATCCCTGAAAAGTCTGATTATTTCCTTTTCCTCAGTGAACATTCACTCTTGTAAAAGGCCTCAGATCCCTTTGGGGAAGGCTGGGAGAAAGACTGACATTATAAATTTTTGGCAATGTAGTGGGATCCTTCCTCAAAGGGACCTGGACTCCCCTTCATTCAAGGGGTTGTGGGTCTGTAAACTGACTCAAGTCTAGGAATTGATTGAGAGGTTGTGACTGTATTCTGGTGATTCAATCTAGGTTGTTGTTCACGTGACCTAGAATTCTGTCTATACAGATAAGGTAAATATTTAGTAGGCTTGCCATGTATTTCACTACTAGGAACACCATAGCAAGTAGCCAATGCCATAATTCCACACATGTCAAACTATTCTGATTACTGTTCTGACTCTGCTATCCATTATGGTAACCACACCCACCTTGTCTTTGTCGATTAATTGCTGCAACTTGGCCCCTACTGCCATGGGGTCCAATCAGCCCCATCATAGTTAAGTGTCTTAGTTCAATTAGGGCAGTTCCCACT
>NW_006922540.1:172173-178817 GCF_000298275.1 Orycteropus afer afer
TTCCTGGGTTTTACCCCTTTCTCCTGCTTAAGGTACCTACTTAAGGTAGGCCACTGCATAATCCATGCCTCAGTAAGCCAACCAAATAAACTATTAGATCCTTTCCTAACCTCTTGAGCTGAAACATTGAATGAAGAATCTATGCTTAGTGGGCCTAAATCAATAAACTCAGACTGATCCAATCTTACATTCCTTGCACCATTATCACACCTGCTCGGTAGCCATTCCCATACATATTCTCCAGGTTTCTGTCTGTACATGTTAGCAAAATCAAGCAGATCTTTTCGGGTATAGTGTACCACCTTCTCAGTCACACTTTCTATTTCACCTTTTGAGGCTCGCTTGGACTTAACTTTAGTTATCAGTCTAGCCTCAACAATGGGTGCTTGAGGCAGTTCCTGAGAGCATTCAGGAATGTCTTCCATGGCCTCTTGCTCAGACAATGACCCAGCAAGACAAGTTTGGCTGGTCCCATCAAACTGAGGGGGAGGGGATAATGGTTTTACAGTAATCCGTTCAGATTGGAGGAATTCAACAGAACTTTGAGGCTCCATATCATGAGATTCCTGATTATATGTCCATATGTCCCCATTCCAAGATTCAGGATCCCATTTTTTCCCAATCACTGCCTTCACTTTAACTTCAGACACCATTCTGGACTGGCAATTTAATTGGCACTGTAACTCAGCCACCCTTACAATAAGACTCTGGGTTTGGTTTTCAGCAATATCAGGTCTGTTCCTAGAAGATATAAAGCTTTCTTTCAGAGCACAACTGGAAGCACTGAGGTCTTTTATGTAGCACTTAAGCCAAGACTCAGTAGCTCTGAGCTCATCTTGCTCTTTCACCAGTTTGTCTACTTTAAGTAGGACCAACCAACCAGCTTCCTTATACCCCCCATGCTGACAAAATTGCAGAAAAGTATCAAATATCCAATCACCCAGAGCATCACTTCTCACAAGTACTTGATCTATTGGTGGTGGTATTTCGTGTATTAATGCTGCCACCTCATGCCATGGATTAGCAGGGCCCTCTTTACTAACAGACGCAGGGTCACTAGTGTCTTTAAGATTAATCAAACTGGAGAACCAATTTAGGAAGCCCATCCTTTTGATTTTGTCTCTCTAGAACCACTCCTACTACCAAATGTGTTAGACAGCGTTCTCTAGAGGAAAAAGAACAAAACAAAACAAAAAAACAGTAAAGCTTATATATATATATATATATATATATCTTAGGAAAATGGCTCACACAATTATAGAAGCTGACAAGACCAAAGTTCCTGGATCAAACGTCAAGCTGGAGGCTTTTCCTGACTCTTCCAACTGCAGGGGCTTTGGAGCTCAAGGCTGGCAGGTAGTACACCGGCTATTGACTCCAACAAATGACGAATCCAAAATCTCCAGGCCAAATGGTGGACTGTTCACTTACAGCAGTTTTAGGCAGCACAACAGAATCCCGATCCTCTGAAGAATGTCTCCTTTCCCAGGATGTCATTGGATATACTGGAAGCAGGCCACAACCCTAGGGAAAGTCCCTTTCAACAGATTGCCTGCTCAAACATAATCATCTGATCCCATCACAACAGCTTAAACCACACAGAATTGTGGTCCAGTCATGTTGACACACAGCTCCAACTATCACACCCATCATAGCACTTATTGTACCAAGCTGGGCTTTGCTATAAAGTATGGGATTTGAGATTTGTATCAGTGATAAAATATTCTAGGGTAGAATCTAAATGATTACTCATTAGAGATCACTTCTTAATCATTTTAAAACATTTGACTGAAGTTCTAATTCCTATGTGATTTGAGAAAAATATAAGCTTTAAAAATGAAATTTGAGGCATGAAAGATTGTGTATTTAGTAAGTTGAAGTGGGAGAAATATGAGAAAAAGCCTGAAAATAACACCAGGATTTTTTAAAACAGAAAAAAAATCATATATATCAGGAGACATACTTGAGTCTGAAGAAAAATGTTGAAGTCTTTATTTATTTATTCATTTATCCTGCTGTCTGAATCATCCAATACAAGTTAATTAAAGGTTTCTTCCTTAACTTCACAAGAAAACTGACCCTGCTTTAACAACAGATTAAGATATTTTCAAGAAAAAACAAAATACCTGCAATTCTTACAGAAACAATAGAAGACAGACACAGAGCAATCCCCCACAGACACCCAGATGCTATGGGAGAGATATCCAATATATCTACCATCTCAGGACCATAGTACTGGGAGACACCAGACAATTGGTACAACAAAATACATAAAAGCCTTGTTCCTCTTCCTACACTGGTGAGTAGTGACTGGGGTCTTAAAAGCTTTGAAGCAGCCTTCTAAGATGAACCTAATGGTCTCCTAGCACCAGAAGCAAAGAAGAACTTTTGGAAACAATCAGCCCTAGGACATGATGGCCCTTGAGACCAGAAGTACTAGATGGTGCCCAGCTACCAAAGTCAACCACTCAGGAAAGGATCAAATCTGGAGTTTCTGGATAGAGTGGAATAAAACCCAAAACTCAATAATGACCGGAATTACTGGTTGGATGGATTCTGGTGAGACTCACAATACTATGGCCCTGTAATACATTCTGCACCTCTAATAAAACTGATTCCCAGCAGCTGGCTCTCAGCCCAATAGTTAAAAGATGTACATGCAGACCACTCATCTCAGGGTGACACACCCACATATTCTATGGAAATACATCCCCTGGAGCAATAGACCACGGGGCACCAGAGGGGCAACATTCACATGGAGGCAATGCAGGACAAACAGAAGTGCATAACTATGAGGGGTACAGGGGCAGGGTTACTGGGCAGGGAGGGGAGGAGACTGGGTTAGGGTTGGGCATGGTAAATGAGGAGTAAAACTAAATGTACATGTAACGTTGAATGTAAAACAAACCCTTAAAATAAATAAATAAATATATAAATAAATAAAATTAAAATGAAAAGTAATCTATTAAACATAGGAAACCAAATGAGAGAAAATAGTGATATTTAAGCAATTGCCACTCAGTCCCATTGTCCATACAAAACTTTTATGATCCAATTAATTTCACCAAACTCATTTTCACATGCATACAACTTTTACTGAAATAAGGATGCTAACCATGACAATTTTTTTTCCAATTGTTTTTTAGGTGAAAGTTTACTGAACCAATTGGTTTTCCTTTCAAAAATCCATCCACATTCTCTTTTGTGATATTTATTGCAATCCTCACACTGTAACAGTATTTTTTCCCACTACTTCTCTATGACCACTCCTTCTCTTTCTTCTTCCTTCCCATTGCCTCCTGCTTTCCTAGCTCTATCTCTGGGCAAATGCTTCCCTCTTGATCTCATGTACTTGATTGTTCTAATGAGTAGATACCATCCTGATATGACTGTTCACCTTATAGGCCTGTCTATCATTTGCCTGAGAGTTGAGTCACGAGTGTGGGAGTTAAGGTTATGTGTCAACTTGGCTGGGCCTGGTTTCAAGTGGCTGGGCAGTTGGATGTAGTTATTCCCCATGATGAGATTGGTAATCAACTCCATGCTAGAATCTACTAGTGCAGCTGAGTAGCTGCTTTAGGGGAGTGCTTTGCTTCCAGTATATAAGGAGAAGTTTTGAGAAGAGTCTCTACAGGTTTTGGCATGCTTGAATCCTGCATGTAGCTGAGTAGTCATTCAGCATCCTGCCATATTGTATGCTGGTCTTGGGATTGTTAATGGACTTGAATCAGTGACCCACTGTGTGGTTTGATAATTTTGGGCCTGTGCCATTTTACTTGTCGACCTTCTGTTTACCAGACTCAGCATTTAGTAGCTGCCTGAGTGAAGACACACCTCCAGCTCCAGAGGACTGGAAACAAGAAGCAGAGCTAAAACCCAAGGTCGAGGGGCTTTCACCCAACCCCTAGAGCTGGCACTTTGAACTCAGATTTCTAGTCTCCAAAACTGTAAGAGAATAAACTACTGTTTGTAAAGTCACACATTTGTGGTATTTTCTGTTAAAACAGCACAAATTAACTAAAACATGGAGTTAGGTTCAGTTCCTATCATGAAGGATGTCTAAAAGCCATAATCTCAGGGGTTCCACCAGTCTTCATCAGATCAGTAAACCTGGTCTTTTTTATAATTTTGAGTTTTGTTCCACATTTTCCTCCATTCTGTCTAAGACTGCATGTTCTGATCCCTTTCAGAGCCATCAGTAGTGATAGCCACTCACCATCTTGTTATGGTCTTGGCCTCATGGAAGGTAGGGTTCACATGCTCCATTAGTCCTTTGGACTGATTGTTTCCTTCATAGTTTCTCCTGATGGTGAAGACAATATTTGCACCTTAAATGGCTGTTCACAAACTGTTAAGACCCAAGTTGCTACTCAACAAACTCTGATGCAGAACATTGTTTTTGTGTGCTATGTTGTACCAATTGATCTTAGTGTCCCTTGAGACTATGGTCCTGAGCCTCCACACACAGCAACTCATTCCCTGAAGGATCTGGTTATGACTAAGATGTTGTCATAACTCTGTTTCCTGGGTGCTCTACTACATTCATGGATATATTTACAGTACATGTAAACACATAAGTAGAGATAACTTCTTTCAAATCTATATGCATTCATGGGTGTAGTGCCATTCCACTTCCCTTTGTTTGTTGTTATGTGCTGTCGAGTCAGACCCAACTCATAGAGACCCCTCCTTGGGTTTCCGAGGCAGTATCACTACAGAAGTAGATTGCCCCATCTTCCTTCCGAGGAGTGGCTGGTGGATTTGAATCGCCAGCCTTCTGGTTAACAGTCAAGTGCTTTAGGCACTATGCTACCCACCTCAATTAATATTGACTGTCTGTCTACACACCCACTCATAAATTATTATTATAGCTGCTATTGCAGGATTGTGTGTGTAATAGTATTCACCTTCATTGCCCTTAAATCTTATGTTCTTCCTTATGTCTTCCATTGCCTTGATCATTTTCTTCTGCCCTCCACCTTATTATATATTGTCTTTCTCTTCACCCACGTTAGTACTTGTCTGATTACCTTCCAGCAAGATGACAGAATAGGCAGACACACTACACAGACCTTCTTCTACAAAGAAACAAGAAACCAATTGAAATAGATACAGAAGATATGTCTGGAACCCCAAGCTTTGAAGGGAAAGATAATGAAATGAATTAAATATCAACCAGTAGAAGAACTTGAATTAAAATTGTGAATAAGGAGAAGCTACAGACTGTCAGCTATCCTGACAACATGACATTCAGATCCAGGCAACAATATAAGAATTGGCTCTGCCTTCCAAGGACTACATGGGCTACTGCATTGGTGGCTAGCCACTAGAAAGGAGAACAGTGAATAAGAAGACAAATTGAGCTGTGGATTTTCTGCTCTCCTGAAGGTATTGCCATTTTGAATATTTGCAAGCTATGAATCCATTGTAAATATTTACAAGCAGGATTCCCATCTGAACATGAATCTAAGAATAAATTCTGCTTGCTGAAGACAAGCATGGGCAACCACTGGGGGCTGATGACTAGAAAAATGAGATATTTCCCTTGTTATTATTATACCTCACACCCTCTTCATGAGTTGAGGTGTAACCATACACTGCTCCCACTCACCTTCTGGACCAGCAGGAATTCCATTCCAATCTATGTGCCCTGACAAAGCCTAGGTGCTCTCCCTTGTCCCCATCCACAGTTTTATTTTTGTCAGTTTTTTTTAAGAATTGTGATTTGGGTGAAAATTTACAGAGCAAATACACTTTTCATACAGCAGTTCACTTTGTCTCATGACATTGACCACAATTTAGCAAAATGCGACATTTCCCCTCCCACTTCCTCCCTATAGTTACCTCTTCCCTGTGTCCATCTCTCCGAGCAATACTATTCCCTGAGATGTCTCCCTGTGCCTGAGCAACCCTTCTTTCTCTCATACTTATTCTCTCCAAGGAGTGTATCTACCTCAGGTAAATGATCAACTGATATGCCTGTGTATTGTTTGGCTGGCAGCCACAGGTGTGCGTTCAATTCCAGACTTGAAGGGCAGCTAGGGGCCGTAGTCTCAGTGGTCCTACCAGGCTCCATTGGGCCAGCAAACCTGTTCCCTGCTTTCTTTCTTTCTTTTTTTTCCAAGTGATTTTGAGTTTTGTACCACTTTGTTCTCCCTGTCTATCCAGGATCTCCTACAAGATCCTTTTCCAAATGGTTGATAGTAGTAGCCAAGCACGTCTATTTCTTCTGGTCTCCTGGTCATATAGGCTGCAGATTGGATGGTGTATCAGTCACTAGGACTAATTGTTTCCATGAATTTTTGTTTTCTGCATTCTTCTTGGCTCTGGATGAGGAGAGACCCATTGTTTTATCTGGATGGCAGCTTGCAAGCTTTTAAGATCTCAGTCCCTATTCGCAACAGTAGGAGGTAGAACAATGTTTTGTGTAGTATGTTATGCCAATTGAACTTGATGTCCTCTGTGACTATGGTCCCGAGCCCACAGGTTCAACTACTCGGTCCCTGTGGGTAACTGGCTGTGAGAAAGTAGTGACTACAACCTTGCCCCTTGTCAGCCCCATTATACACCTGGGAATTCAGATCATACACATAAAGTTATTGGACCACTGTCTGCCAACCCTATACATGTTCTTGGGTGCACTC
>NW_006922540.1:181825-183532 GCF_000298275.1 Orycteropus afer afer
ATATGAACCCCACTTGGTCATGATGAATGATTTTCTTGATATGTTGTTGCAGTCTATTGGCTAGGATTTTGTTGAAGATTTTTGCATCTATATTCATGAAGGATAGTGGTCTGTAGTTTTCCTTTTGAGTGATGTCTTTGCCTGGTTTTGATATCAAGGTTATGCTTGCTTCATAAAATGAGTTAGGGAGGTTTCCATCCTTTTCTATGTTTTGGATATGTCCAAAACTGTGGTTTCTGGGATATGTCATCTTGTGTATTAATGGTCAGTTGATATTTGCTATGTTTGGTTCTCTGTTCAAAGTACTCCCTTTAGTGTCTCTTTTAAGGTCAGTCTGATTTTAACAAATTCCCTTAGTTTCTGCTTGTCTGGAAATCTCCTAATTTCACCATCATATTCGAGGGACAATTTTGCCTGGCATATAATTCTCGGTTGAAAATTTTTCTCTTTCAGGGTATTATATATACCATCCCATTGTCTTCTCACTTCCATGATTTCTGCTGAGAAATCAGAGCTTATTCTTACTGGCTGACCTCTGTGTGTAACTTTTTGTTTTTCCCATGATTCTCTCAGGATTCTGTCTTTGTCCTTGGTTTTGGTGAGTTTGATGATGATATGTCTTGCTGATCTTCTTTTGGGGTCCAACCTGTTTGGGGTTCATTGGACATCCTGAATAGACATGTTCTCCTCTTTCATCATATGAAGGACGTTCTCCTCCAGCAAATCTTGGATGATTTTCTCAGTGGTTTTATTTTTCTCTTCCTGTTCTGGAATTCCAGTGACAGGTAGGTTATTCCTTTTGATGGTATTCTACATGAACCTTAGGCTTTCTTCATTTTGTTTTGATTTTTTTTTTCTGACTGATCCTTTTCCAAAAAAGTATTCAGGTGTTTGTCTTCAGTCTCATTAATTCTGTCTTCCATTGCATCAATTGTACCCCTTTGCCCTTCCAATGTTTTATCTATTTCTAACAATTTAATGTTAATCTTCTGGATTTCTATCTGTAGATTTAGAATAATTTTCAATTTTTCATTTATTTTGTCATTTTGTTCTTGTATTTTCTTCCAAAATTCTTCTGAGTTTTTCTCTGTGTTTTCTTTGGTCTGTTTCTCAATCCTTTGAAGATACCTAAATATAATTCTTTTGAATTCCTTATCAGAGAGTTTCAATGCTGCTTCTTCCTCAGGGATGTGTTCTGGGTCAGTAGCCTGTCCCCTTGTTTCTACCACTTTATCTTGCTTCTTTGTGTGGACTGTGATGGTCTATTGTCTCAGAGGTATCATTGTATTGTACTAAGATCTCTGTTAAATGTTTGTGAAGAGCAGTCAAGGGTGATTCAGGCTCTTCTTGGTGGTTTTTTATTGTTGGTCCATTGGTGGAGAAATAGGTGCTGGCTCTTCTTCAGTAAGTGAAATTGTAGGAGGTGTTGGTGTACTTGTATCTTATGGGGACCGTTGCTGTCTCCCACTCAGGTAGACAAAGATTACTATTGAATAACCATTGGAAAAACTAAAAGCACATGGACAAAAAATACACCTTAAAATCACACAGGAACTGTAACCCAAAAAAAGAAAAAGTAGAGAAGAGAAGAAGAAAACAGGTAAATATGCAATATCTGGGGGTAGGTCACTAAGGGAAAAAAAGGTAGAAAAGGAGAATAGTGAAGAAAGAAAACAATTGACAAACAGGAAAAAAAAAAAAAAAAAA
>NW_006922540.1:183632-196983 GCF_000298275.1 Orycteropus afer afer
AAAAAAAAAAAAGGTGTAAACTAGGACCTTTTCAGTCATGTAGTGCAGGTCCGGAGAGTTCTTGGGGTTACTGGAAAGCAGAACCTCTTCTTCAACCCCTGGAATCTGGTAGAGCACTGTCTCTTTAGGTTGTCTTTAGCTGCTGGTTACATGTTGACTTGTTTTGTCTTGGTTTTATGGTTTAATATTTTGAAAAGGTGAAGCTGGTGTATTTTATTTTATATTGATTCAGTTGTGTTGGGTCACTCTGCTGTTTTCTTTGTGATGGCAGAATCATTGTGTGCAGTGTGGATATGTGTTTCTGTTTTTTCTAAAGAGGGTTTAGATTTCAAAGTGGGAGGTTTTATGGTAATTTCCTGAGTATGGTTTCTTCTATTAAATGAGTGAAGTTATTGGCAGAGAAGGTGGGAGCGGAAGAAGAAATGGTTGGTGTTGCTAGGGTCAGTGTCTAGGGCTTTGAGCAGGCTATTACTGATGAAGTATTTATTTGCAAAACTGCGGCTCAACCTCAGGAAAGATTCCTATTGCTAGAGCGTCACAAATTTCCACCAGTTTCAGGCACACTCAAAGACCTTGCCTCTGCAGTCCCACAGTGCCAAAGAATGGCTCCAAAGCAAAATTCCTGGGACCACACTCAGCTGCGGTTTCCTAGCTCTCTGTGCCCCATCTGCCCATGGTGTTGACACAATCCCGCCAGACTGCTAATGGCCGGCTCTGGAGTTTGTCTGTGATACCACCCACCTGCGGTGCAAAAGATGTGTGCAATTTCAGCTGTGTGGGAGTTGGGGGAGTACCTGCTAGTGACCTGTGGTCCTGATATCCGTGGCAAAGAAAACCATAGTGTCTCCCAGTCTGACCTAAGCCCGCTTTGTGATCTGCTGGGAGGGGAAGGAGCTAGCCTTTCTGGCACAACAGTGAGTTCTCTGCCTGAATCTCAGCAGTGGTGCCCATGCCCGTGTGCACCCAGATGACCCAAATTACTGACAAAATCAGTGCTGGAGGAAGGTCTTTGCTGCTGCTGGAATATTGTAGTGTTCACTGATATGCTGCTATAAGGTGTCTTCCTCCTTGGCTCGGGGATCACAGGCAGCTGCCCTTGCCCGGCAGACTGTGACTGCCCCAGGAAAGTTTCCAATGGCCTCTCTTGGGTGTCTGTCCATTCTCCGCCAGTAGCTCTTTCCTAAGTAATCTCCCTGTGCCTTTCCTCTAATTCTGCTCTTCTGTGCTTAGCGCACTCTCATTCAGTGAGCTGTTCAGCACACCATAGTTCCTAATTCAAACTGTTGTACCTAGTTTTCAAAGTCCTTAGAAGCCAGAGGGAAAAAAGCATGCTGCTCACTGGCGAGACTCCATTTTGAATTCCGTCACTTTGTTTTTAACTTGTACTTTGTTTCTTCATCCTTTCCTCCTTTTAATTTTTTCCCCCTCTTTCCCTTATCTGGTTCTTCTTCTTCTTCTTCTTCTTTTTTTTTTTTTTTATTTTCTCTTTCCCTTTCCTGGTTTCCTTCTTTTTTCTTTACTTTCTTCTTTTGATTCTTCTCTCCCTTGCTTTTCTTTTTTTGCATTTTCTAATTTTATCCTTTATTATTCTTTTACTCTTGCTCTTTTCTTAGTCCCTCTTCTCCAGATCTCATGGGTTTATTTTTTCTCTCTTATTTTTTTCTTTTGTCTTGCTGAAATATATATATTTTAAAATATTTCTTCTCATTTATTGCCTTTTCCTTTTTTAAAAATAATTGTTCTGGTTTGTATATGTTGTTTGTGATTTTTTTTTCTCTAATTTCTGCTTTTTGATTTTTTTTTTTTTTTGGTACAATTGATTGGGAGACAGCAACACCACCCATATGACCCAACCTTACTTGCACCATTTGCAGCCCCACCCATTGTGTTAGGGACACCACTTGCTTTCGCACAAACCAAAGATAAATGGTGACCAATACCAACTCACTCCACATTAACTGCTATTTATGAAGAGCTGACAGAGACCTGTGCACACACTCTCATTCTCTATCACACCAACCACAGAGGGTTGGAGAGTGCCTCAATGCTTCCAAATAGTGAAGAGAGGAGCTCAGTACCATGCTCATTCAGATATGCCAAAGCAAAAAAGAAAAAAAAAAAAAACCTTGGCCTAATCACACCAACATACAATCACAATTACATATGATACAGCAACATCACAAAGTCTCAGAGACATCTGGCCATCCCAGTACACACAAAGAAGCAAGATAAAGTAATACAAATAAGATACCAGGATACAGAACCAGAAAAGATTCCTGAGGAAGAAGCAGCATTGTAATTCCCTGATAAAGAATTCTGAAGAGTTATAATTAGGCACCTTCAATGGATTTAGAGGAAGATCGACAAAAACACTGACAAAATTAAGGAAAACTTGGGCAAAATTAAGGAAAACTATGACAAAACTCTAGATCAATTTAGAAAAATAATACAAGGACAAAGTGACAAATGGAAGATTACTAACAAACCAAAAGCAACAAAGAGAAATCCAGAAGATTAAAACTTAAATTTCACAAATAGATAATACATTGAAAAGGCACAGGAGTAGAACTGAAGCAATGGAAGACAGAAATAGTGATATTTAAGACAAATGCTTCAATACTACCTTCTTAAGGGGTCAATGGGAATAAAAGATCAAAACCAAATGAAGAAAGCCTAAGATTCATGTGAGATATCATAAAGAGAAATAATAGATATGTTATTGGAATTCAAGAATAGGAAGAGAAATAAAATGAGAGAAAAAATTGTCGAAGACAATTGTTGAAGAAAAGTTCCCTAATATGATGACCTCATTGTCGTCAAGGTGAAGCCGACTCATAGCAACCCCTCCTTGGGTTTTAAAGGCAGTATCGCTACAGAAGTAGGTTGCCCAACCTCATCCATTCAAGAAGTTTAATGAACCCCAAACAGGATAGGCCACAAAAGAAAATTACTATGACATATAATCAAAGTCCCAAAAAACAAAGACAAAGGCACAGAAAGAATCCTGAAAGCAGCACAGGAAAAATGAAAAGTTACCTACAACATGCAATCAATAAGACTAAGCTTTTATTTCTTGGCAGAAACTTTGTAGGTAAGAAGGCAATGAGATGAGCTATATGTAAACTTTTGGGAAAAAAATCCCATGAAGAATTATACCACTGCTGTGCAGTCGGATCCAACTCATAGTAACCCCTCCTAGAGTTTCCAAGGCTGTATCACTACAGAATTAGATCACCCAACCTTCCTTCTAAGACCAAGAATTATGGACTCAGCAAAATTGTCCCAAATATATGGTGGTGAAATTAGGAAATTTCCATATAAACAGAAAGTATGTCAAAACCAGATCAACTTTACAAGTGAAGCTAAAAGAAGTCCTTCAGACAGAGAACCAACAGCAGTCAAGAACCAATGCTTAACACACATGATGACATAATCCAGAAACTAACCTGGTTATCCAAGTATCCAAAGTAAAATAAACTTAAAAGACCATAAATGGGGAGCAGGAGACATCAAATGGTAAGTGAGGACAGATACAAACTAAAAACAAGAAATAAATATGTAAGTACAGAACTTTCCCATGGTGAGGAAATCAAGACAATTGTGAGATAAGACAGACTGTTCTAAACTTGGGAAGAAAATTATAAGTCACAGGGTAACCTCAAAGAAAAATAATAAACCTTCACATCAAAATTTAAAAAAGGAGGAGATGCACAAATATTTAACAAATAATAAAACAATAACAATGACGGAAATGATATCACTCTTCATAAACAAAATGATCTAAGCACAGAAAATTATATGATACAAAGAAATCAGCAACACCACACACACACAAAATAACTAAATGACAGCAATAAATTCATACTTGTTGATAATTACACTGCATGCAAATTGATTAAATGCACTACTCGAGAGATGGAAAGTTGCAGACTAGATAAGAAAACCTGACCCATCAATATTCTGTCTACCAGAGACTCACTTTAGAGACGAAGACAAAAATAGGCTGAAAATCAAAGGTTAGATAAAGATATACGAAACAAATTCAACAACAACAACAAAAAACTGGAGTGCCAATATTAATTTCTGATAAAATTGACGTTAAGACAATAACCTCCATAAGAGACAAGGAAGGAGATTATATAATGATTAAAGTGTCAATTTTAAAAGAGACATATCCATAATGAATATCTACACCCCCCAAAAAAAGCCAAAAAATACATAAAACAATCCTTACCAGAATTAAAAATACAAATAGATGACTTCTCAGTGATAGTAGGATACTTTAATACACTACTTTCTGTCTACCAGTAGAATCAAATTAATGGAAAACAGAATTACTGGGATTGAAGACAAATACCTGAATAATTCTTTGGAAAGGGATCAATCAGAAACCAAAGAGATCAAACAAAATTAAGAAAGCCTAAGATTCATGTGGGATGCCATCAAGAGGAATAACCTATGTGTAATCAGAATTCCAGAATAGGAACAGAAAAATAAAAAGAGAAAATAGGGGAAGATTTGTTGGAAGAGAATTTCCCTGATATGGTGAAATATGATAATATATCCATTCAGGAAGTCCAACAATCCCCAAACAGGATAGACCTCAAAGGAAAATCACCAAGACATATCATAATCTAACTCATCAAAACCAAAGACTAAGAAAGAATCTTGAAAGCAGCATAGGAAAAAGGATGTTACCTACAAAGAGTCAGAGAGCTGCAGACTGGATAAGGAAACATAACCCATCAATGTGCTGTTTACAAGAGACACACCTTACAGACAAAGACAAAAATAGACTAAAAAGCAAAGGTTGAAAAAGATGTATCAAGACAATGGCAATCAAAAAAGCAGGAGTGGCAATATAAATTTCTGATAAAACTGACTTTAAGACTAAAGCCACCATAAAAGACAAGGAAGGATATTATATAGTGATTAAAGGATCAATTGAAGAAGAGGACATAACTATAAAAATATCTATGAACCCAATAAAAGAGCACAAAAATACATAAATCAGACTTTAACAGAATTGAAAAGACAAATAGATGACTTCCCAGTCAAAGTAACCAAACCAAAGCCAAACTCACTGCTGTCAAGTTAGTTCTGACTCACAGTGACCCCTCCTTGAGTTTCTGAGTCAATATCTC
Organism: Orycteropus afer afer; assembly: GCF_000298275.1. Classification (NCBI taxonomy): domain Eukaryota; kingdom Metazoa; phylum Chordata; class Mammalia; order Tubulidentata; family Orycteropodidae; genus Orycteropus; species Orycteropus afer. The sequence continues at coordinate 188,777 of NW_006922540.1, forward strand.
TATGGAAGTAGATTGCCCAGTCTTCCTTCCAAAGAGTAGCTGGTGGGATTGAACCACCAGCCTTCTGGTTAGCAGTCAAATGTCTTAGGCACTATGCCACCAGAGCTCCACAGTCATAGTAGGAGACTTTAATACACCACTTTCAATGAAAGATAGAACAAGAAAGAAACTCAGCAAAGATGCAGAATAACTAAACAATACAATCCACCAACTTGACCTTATAGACATCTACAGAGCACTTTACCAAACAACAGCACATTGTACATTCTTTTCCAGTGCACAGGGAACATTCTTCATGATAGACCATAAACCAAGCCCTAATAAATTTTAAAACATTAAAATACTACAAAGCATCTTCTCAGATCACAATGCTATAAAATTATAAACCAACAATAGGAAGATCAATGGAAAAAGAGAAAACACATGGAAACTGAATAACGCCCTTCTTAAAATGACTGAATAATAGAAGAAATAAAAAATGTAATTAAAAAAATTTCAAAAGTAAATTAAATATCTCCTTGAATGAAAACACAGCATAGCAAAATCTTTGGGACACCACAAAAAACAGTGATCAGAGGGCAATTTATACCAATAGATGCACACATCTGAAAAGAAAAAAGAGCTTAAATTGACATCTTAACCCAACATCTCCAGCAATTAGAAAAAGAGCATTAAAAAAGCCTACAACTATTAGAATAAAAGAAACAATAAAGATTCAAGCAGAAATAAATGAAACAGAAATTAGGAAGGCAATAGGAAAAATCAACAAGACTAGAAATTGGTTCTTTGAAAAGGTTAATAAAATTAACAAAGCACTGACAAAGTTAACAAATGAAAAGGAGAAGATGCAAATAACAAGAAAAAGAAATGAAATGCATGAGTTTGCAACAGAATCAACCCAAATAATATCAGGATACTATGATGAACTGCATTGCAACAAATTTGAAAACCTAGAAGACATGGACAAAATTCTAGAAACATATTACTTACCTAAACTAATGCAGACTGAGTTAGAAAATCTGAACAGAGCTATAACAGAAAAGGAAATTGAAAATGCCATAAAAAATTACTAACAAAACTATGTCATGTCCCAAATGGTTTCACTGGAAAATTCCACCAAACATTCAGAGAAGAGCTGTCCCCAATCCTATTCAAACCTACTGAAGAACATAGAAAATGGTGGAATACTCCCAAATTCATTTTATGAAACAAGCATAGCCCTGATACCTAAACTAGGCAAAGCCACCACTAAAACGGAAGAAAACATAACAATATCCCTCATGAACATAGATGCAAAAATCTTCATCAAAATCCTAGTCAATAGAACCCACCAACATATAAATAATAATAATAATAATACACTATGACCAAGTGGGATTCATACCACATATGCAAGGAGGGTTTAGCATTAAAAAGCAATCAACATAATACAGCACATAAGTAAAATAAAGGAAAAGAGCTACATTATCACATCAAGAGATGCAGAAAAGGCATTTGATAAAATCCAAAACCCATTCCTTATAAACACTCTCAGAAAAATAGGAAAAGAATGGGAATTACTCTACATAATAAAGGAAATATATACAAAACCAACAGCCAACATTATTCTCAATGGAGAAAGACTGAAAGCATTCCCCTTGCAAATGGGAACCAGACAAAGAGGCCCCTTATCACCATTTCTATTCAACCTTGTAGGAAGTCCTAGCCAAGACATTAAGAAAGAAAGGTAATAATTTTACTTCTTCCCTACTAATGTGGATGCCTGTTTTTTCATTAACAACCTGAGATATACTGATGATACAACTTTGCTTGCTGAAAGTGAGAGTGACTTGAAGCACTTACTGATGAAGATTGAAGAATACAGTCTGCAGTATGGATTACATCTCAATATAAAGAAAACAAAAATCCTTACAACTGGACCAATAAGCAGCATTACAATAAATGGAGAAAAGACTCAGGCTTCTCTGACTGATGCAAGTGGTTAAGCAATCTACCACTAACCAAATGGTCCACTCACAGGTGCTTAGGGAAATAAGCCTGTGGTTGAAAACCCTGTGGAGCACAGTTCTACTCTGACACACATATTGTTGAACTGTAATACATACATCATTTTGGACAAATCTAAAAAAAAAAATGTTAAAAGGATAAATGGCTCAATCAAAATTTTAGAAGTTAAAGTCACCATATCTGAATAGAAAATATAACCTAGATGAGATAAATTGCAGAGGAAATAACTAGTGAATGTGAGGCCATAGCAGTAAAATTATCCATAATGAAACAGAGAGAAAAAAAAAGTAGTGAAAAGAACATCAATGAGCCAAGTTGCCTAATCTATGGGTAATTGGAGTCCCTAAGGGAAAATAGTAGGATGAGATGGTCTGTGAAAAATATTTATATCTACGCTAAAGAAATGACTCAGGATGATCAATGGAGAATACTTATATGAGGAATTGAAAATATGTCCTACATCTATATTTAATCTGGTTACTGTTGAGTCGATTCCAACTAATAGAGACCTCATGTGTTTTAGAGTAGAACTGGATTCCATAGGGTTTTCAATGGCTGTGAGCTTTTGGAAATAAACTCCCAGACATTTTTTCTGAGGCCCTTCCAGGTGAGTTTGAATCACAAACTTTTTAGTTAGCAGACAAGCTCTTAAACATTTGTGCCATGAAAGGGATTAAATCTATGTTGACTAAATAGAAAATATTTCTAGAATATATTAAGTCTTGGGAAAATCCACACAACATTATATGAAATATGATATTCAAATAAATAGAATGCATAAGTATAAATAGGTATGTATACCTGAATTTCAACAAAGATTTTGAAAGGTACAGGCAGGACCAATATGAAAGTTTATTTCAGAAGAGAGCAATTGATATTGGAAGATATGGAAATATTTTACCTCTTACTTAGTTATTTCAGAAGAATTTGAGATTTTACCCTGAAATAAATACAGAATACAAGAAATGTAAAGGTCAGTGAATAAATATTCAGTTTCTGGTTATGGTGATGTAAAATTTGGCAATGGATATCAGTAATAATTGCAAAACACAAGTAATTGGTGTCATTGAATCATGTTATTGTTGTTGTTATGTGCTGTCGAGTTGACCCGACTCATTGAATCATACACCTGAAAAATGTTGAACTGGCATGTTTAGTGTTATATATATATCTTTACAACAGTAAATAAAAAACTCAGGGGATAAAAATAAATATTACACTTAGTAATAATTAAATAGAACCAGAATTCTGACTACATCTGTTCGAAAACAAAGCCAAAATTCGGTGCTAGTTTATCTGTTACAATATAAGAATTTGTTATTATAATGGATTATACAGAAGAGTTACATAATGTATAACTGCCATTCCACTGGGTAGATGAATAAGAAGTATTTCAAGAGCCTCCCATCATTAGATATATAGATTGATATCTTATGTTATTAGCTACTGAATAAATTAAAAGTATGATCTAATTTGAAAGGCAGGCTTTATATCTCACTTACCTCCTTTTATACAATTACTTGTCCTATTCCATATAATCCTCTATTTTGCTTTCTATAGTGTAGTGATTCACTATCTTTGGGTGCCTAATATGGCAGATAAAGTTATTGTTGTTGTTAGCTACTGTGCAGTTGACTCAGACTCATGGGGACTTTATGTATAGCAGAATGAAATGTTACCTAGTTCTGGGCCATCCTCACAATTGGCAGAACGTTTGAGTCCAGTGTTTCAGCTATTATGCCAGTTTATAACGCCAAGATCCTCTCACACCTTCTCTGGCCTTTTACTTCACCAAATATGAAGTCCTCCTTTAGTAACTGATCACTCTTTATATGTCCACAGCAAGCTAGTCAAACAATGTTCTCTTGTGATCCATAGGATTTCATTGGCTAATTCTTAGAAGTATATCACCAGGCCTTTTTTATACTCTATCATAGACTAGAAGCTCTGCTGAAACTTGTCCATCATCGGTGACTGTGGTAGGTAAGGTCTGTGTCAATATGACTTGGTCATGTTTTTGATGGCTTGGTAGTTATTGTTAGTTATAGATATTCCCCATGATGAGATTCTAATCACTTCCATGGTGGAATCTGCTGTGAGAAGGTAAGTAGTTGAAGGGAAGTTGCCTTGGGGTGTGGCCTGCTTCCAGTATATATAGAGAAGCTTTGGGAAAGGTCTCTAGCTTTTTGGCATATTTTGGATCCTGCATTTGAAGATTCTTCATCTCCATTTCCTGGACTTGAATCAGTGGGCTACTATGTATATGCTGATCTTGAGATTGTTCTTGGAATTGAACTGGCCTGTCGTGTTGCCTGCTGATGTTGGGATTGTGTCATTTTACCTGTTGATATGGGTTTGTCAGCCTCAGCAGCTAGCAGCTGCTTAAGTTAAGAGATGCCTCCAGGTTCAGTAGAACTGGAACAAGTGGCAGAGTTTATACCCAAGGTTGAGGGGCCTTCAACCAGCCCCTAGAGCTGTTATTCTGAATTTAGGCTTCTAGACTCCTAAACAGTAAAATAATAACTTCCTGTTTGTTAAAGCTATGTTGCTGTTGTTATTAGGTGCCATTGAGTCGTCTCTGACTCATAGTGACCCTATGCACAACAGAATGAAACTCTGCTGGGTCCTACACCTCCTCACACATCTCCCAGCTCCTCAGTTTTCATAGATTGTCTGCTCCTTGGTCCCTCCCAACTCTCACATACCACATATGGACTATGTCCTCACACTTCCCATCTCTTCCTTACCTTCCTCTGGCATTTATTCTGTACACAGGAAATCATAGAAATAACTGTCCATGAATGCTCACAGCAGCACTACTCACACAACCCTAAAGCTGGACACAATTCAGATACCCAGCAGAAGACGAATGGATGAACAAATTGTGGTCCATCCATATAATGGGATACCATTCATTAAGTCTGAAATAGAATTAGTACTGAGGCTGGCTACAGAATGGATGGAGGGTGAAGACACAAAACTAAGTGAATGAACCAGAGAGCAAAACACCAGGTGTCTCCATTTAGATAAGAAAAGCAGAGTAGATAAATCTTAAGACACAGAGAGCCAATTACTGATTGCCATGGGTTGAGGGGAGAGGACATGGAGTGACTGCTTCATGGATACAAGATTTCTGTTGTGGAGATGTTTTGGAAATAGACATTTCTGATGGTTGAACAGGACTATGAAAGTACACAAAGGCATTATATTATACACTTTCAAATATTAAGTGAAAATTTTATTTGATTAGACATCTACCAGTTAAAATAGGAGAAACTATAAAGTATGAAGGAGCTCTAGTAGCATAGTGCCTAAGGCACTTGACTGCTAACCAGAAGCCTGGTGGTTCAAACCCACCAGCTACTCCTCGGAAGGAAGGTTGGGAAATCTACTTCTGTAGTGATAATACCTCGGAAACCCAAGGAGGTGTCACTATGAGTCGGGGCTGACTCGACGGCACATAACAACAACAACAACATAAAGTATGAAGTGAGCTTAGAGAGTACTGAAGAAAAACCAGGGGGAAAAAAAAAAAAAAAAAACACCCTGGTGAGAGGAGGACAGGGTGTGTTTCTGGAGCAGATGGTTCCTGTCTGTGGATGATAATGACCTGTGGAGATGGAGCATGTGGCTCGCTCACTTGTATCTGGCTGGTCTCCAGAGATGGATGATGTGGGGCATTATTACACCTCAGTGTTAGTACAGGAGCAGGATGGAAATCAGAATTTGGTGCTCGATTTTCTTTTGGCATTTTGCCAAGAAAACTCTTCTGCACTCCCCCTGCCCCCACCCCCACACACACAATTTGACTTCCATCATGTACTGGTGATGGAGTTACTGATGGTAGATCTGGTTTTCTATGGAACTCTTGTGTTGGGGCTTTCACAGATAATCATAAGATCTGAAAGGTAGTTTGGGAAGTGATGGTGGATGTTGGTCTATTGTCACAAGTGGCATAGGTCTTGGCTGAGGAGCTGTAAGAGATGAAAATATCAACATTACTGTCTTTCTTCATGATTTTCAAACAACAACAACAACAACAAAAATCCCACTAACATGCAGAGATGCACATATTCATGAATTCCTTCCAGAACTTTATCCCAGACAATAGATCACCAATAGAGGGCTTTAGTTTACTCTGAGCTCTGGCCTATCACCGGTGTCTGGAATCCTCCTTGTGTTTCACTGCACCATGGACCCTTACAACACACCAATAATGATCTCTAGTCCTTCTTACCTGCTGGTTCAGCCTCATTGCTCTCCAAGTGATCTAGTTGGACAAGTAGAAGTTGGGTGCAAAGCTCCAACTTTGAGCCAGGTATAGTCACATCACCAGAAAGTTCTCCATTAGCATCTGGTGGTAGACTGAGAAGGATACACATATCTCCTGCTGGCTGTCCATTAGGTTCTGGTGCTGGAGCTGTCAGTAGTGGATCTTGTGTTCCATGAAACTTTGATGTTCTTTGAGGATCAGGTTCCCTGTAACCAGAGTGTTCTCAATTTGCTTCAGATCATGGATCAAGAAGAATATCTTGCTCTCCAATTGGCTCTCCATCAAGTGCCAGTGATGGACCTGATGGTGGTGGACTTGGTTCTCTGTGGAGTTCCTTTGTTGGGGCACTAACAGGATTGATTTTACCATGATGTCTGTGAGGTGGTTTTGGAGGTGTTGTTTTGCATCAGCCTACTGTCACAACTGGCACAGGTCTTGGCTGTGGAGCTGATTTAAGAGAAGAAAATATCAACAACATGACTTCCATTCTTTGTGCCTTTTCAATAATATCAAATGTCTTACTGCCGTGAAGACAATCCCATTCCCAGAATTTCCTCCCAGAGCTTTCCACACAGTGGTCCATGACTGGAACTGTTTAGATTTCTCTGAGATCTGGGCCAATTCCAGCTTGCGGGATAGTCCTAATGTTGTACTGCCCCATCACTCCTTAAAACTCACCAGTAATGATCCCTAGTCCTCCTTACCTGCTGGCTCAGCCTCACTGGGCTCCAAGTGACCTAGGTGGACAAGTAGAAGTTGAACCTGTTGCTCCAGTCTGAGCTGGGTATAGTCACATCACCAGAAGTTTCTCCATTAGCTTCAGGTAGTGGCCTAGGGAAGATGCACATATCCCCTACTGGCTGTCGATCAGGTGTCAGAAGTGGAGCTGTTAGTGGTGGTTCTTGTGCTTCCTGGAATTTTGATTTTGTTTCAGGGTCAGGTTCCCCATCACCAAGATGTTCTCGCTGTGCTTCTAGCTGTGGACCAGGAAGAATATTCTCCTTGACAGTTGGCTCTCCATCAAGTGCCAGTGATGGAACTGACGGGGCTGACCTTGGTGCTCTGTGGAGCTCCTGTGTTGGGCATTAACAGGATTGATATTGCACTATGTCTGCAAGGTGGTTTTGGAGGTGCTGTTTTGTGTTGGCCTACTATCACAACTGGCATAGGTCTTGGCTGTGGAGCTGCTATGAGAGAAGATAATGTCAACAAAATTACTGCCAATTTTCATACATTTTTAATAATAACAAACATCCTGCTGCCATGAAGACAAGCCCATTTCCAAAATTTCTTCCCAGAACTTATTTCCAGAGATTGGCCCTCCAGTGAAGGAGTTTAGATTTCTATGAGGTCTGGTCCAAGACCAGCTTCTGGGATATTCCCTATGTTACACTCCTCTATGTCCCTTACAGCTCCCTGAAAACAATGCATAATCCTCTTCACCTGCTGTCTCTGCATCACTGGGCTCTAAGTGCTCTAACTTCATGTGGAGAAGTTGTGCACATAACTCCACATCTGAGCCAGACATATTCTTCTTCAGGTATTCCACTAGCATCTTGAGCCCAATGAAGTTCAGAGACTGATGTTGTTGTTGTTGTAAGGTGCTGTAGAGTTATTTCTGACTCATAGCGACCCCATGCACAGCAGAATGAAACACTGGCCAATCCCGTGCCAGCTCCACAATCCCTGCTATACTTGAGCCCATCATCACAGCCACCGTGTCAATCCATCTCATTGAAAGCATCCCCTGCTTTCGTAGACCCTCCACCTTACCAAGCATGACATCCTTCTCCAGGGAATGGTCCCTTCTGACAACATGACCAAAATAGATGAGACGAAGTCTGGCCATTCTTGCTTCCAAGGAGCATCTTGGTTGCACTTCCTCCAGGACAGATCTGTTAGTTCTTTTAGCAGTCTATGGTACTTT